>NW_005842856.1:267998-268845 GCF_000455745.1 Alligator sinensis | reverse complement strand
CCTCGTCAGGCACCTGGAGGCTGCCAGCTCCAGGCCCTTAAAGTGGCAGAGACACCCTGTGCTCTGCCACAGTCATGCAGAGTTGAAGACATTGGTGATGATCTTAAACTACAGCTTCAGGATATTGCTGACAATTTTGTGGCATATTCAGTCACTTCAGGTAAGAGTACCAATGTTACAGGTACTTCTCAGATCCTTATTTTCTATTAGTGGAGTTGAGAAGACTTTCAAATACACAAAAACTTCCTTTGGCTTGAAAGATTGAAGCAGAAGAGGAAATGGGTTTAATGCAGTGTTCTCTTCATTTATGTAAACAATATAAAGTGGGTATCTCTCACTGGTGTCACTACAGATGGTGCCCTATCCATGTTGAGGCAAAGGATTGCAGACTAAAGCAGAAAGTTATTGAATAACACAATGTAGCCACAATTTTTGGTATCACCACAATGCCTACCTATCAAGAAGCTATTTTTGCTCAGGTTCTCAGGGTGGACCATTTCATGAACATTGCTGTAATATATGTGTGAACTTCATCCCATCTAGAGGCCTCATTCACCAGCATTTTAAAACTGTGGGTGACTGAGTTTGGGATCCAGGAAAGGGGCCGGCTGGGTGGTAGCCACAAACCCAGCACTTGCGACCGCTGGAGTAGAATTAGGCACAAACGCGTACTGGTTCAAACAAAGATGGCTTTACTTACACTGTCACAATGTACAGCGTAGGAAGAAGGTTAACTTCAAACTCCAACTACTGTTAAAATCAAACCGAGGAGCTCTTATAAGACGAGATATCTTTAAACCGGGTCTGAACTCAAGCATGCAGGACACGGGGGTATGTCGGGGGGGGG
>NW_005842856.1:253335-267946 GCF_000455745.1 Alligator sinensis | reverse complement strand
CTGGTGGGCAAACGAGCGCGGGGGACGGGGGGGGGGTGGGGGGGGGGGGGGGGGGTCGTCGACGGGGAGTCATCGGCGGGTGATCAGACCGCCAGGTTCCACTCCGAGATGAGCACGGAGTTCTCCAACCTGGGCGGAAATGACTCCAACCCTTTATACGGCTAGCGATCCAATTGCCAGCTGCCACGTAGGAATAATTTGAAACCGGACAATTAGATTATGCGCATTTGCATATGAGCGGTGGGAACTTTTCCACACGGGGGCTCTCCACCGTGCCAAGAATTCCCCTGTCTCACCGTGCCTTGTGCTAGAAAGTTCCACTGTACCGAGGCACTCAACTGATCAGTTCTGACATGCCCCCTTGCCGACGGTACACCTGGAATTTGAAGCACATGCACGCCGTCTAACTCGTCACTCCTCTCGAGGGGTAACTGGCTATATACAAAAACATACAACGAAAAAAGTTCATCCTCAACGGATCGAATCAAATAGTAACCAATACAAACACAAACACACATAAGTACATTGGTTACAAAAAGTTCAATCACGAGGAGTTCAATAGGTGTCATGGCGAAGTCGCACGTCAGACCTCTGCGTCTTCTCTTCCTCTCTCTGGGTCCGCCTCTGACATGTATCTCGAACCTTGAACAAAAAAAACTGCAAAGAAAGAATTCTTTGAACAATTAATTAACTTATATTATACTATTTATATGGAGTCGTGCACGTAACGGGACAGCTAATCAAATCCCCTTCGCGGCTTCCCACTCTCTCCCAAGCACACGATACAAGTGCTCGGACACGATTCAGCTCTGGACAATTCTCGCACACCCGCAGATGCACCGTCATGAATGATAATCCACATGCAGATGCCGCGTGATCTTGTCCATGCTCAGTGAAATGAGGACGTCCCAGACTCGTCGTCTGGTTCCCCCGGACACTGGAAACCCAGTTCATAGGCCAGTTGCCATTGGCCCTCATCTCCCAGGATCCATAGCTGTCGCTTCAAGAGCCTAGAATGTTGCAGAAGGAATCCAAACATGATCCTTTCCTCTGGCGTTCTTTGCGGCGGTTGCCATACTTGCTCCGAGTCGCTTGAAGTCCCTGTGTCCGACTTCATGAGCGCCTGTAACTGTGGAAGCTCTCATAGAAGATTACATGCAGGTTGACCAGCTAGCGGGTTGAGGAGGATTCGAAGGATGGTGGCGTTCCTCCCTCCATAAACCTCAACACAGGCTTCTACGCCGTTGAAAGTCACTGGAACAGTCCCGGGGTTTCGCAAGTGGCGGTGAGGCCACGGTCCTTGCTGCTGGGGCGGTGTTAGTCCCAGTGCGTGCGCTCGGGAATTCCAGGAACCGTATGAGCTTCCTATTATTGCCAGTAGAATCTGTTCTGCGTTGACCCTCGACAGGCGACTGTCATGCCATACGTGGGATTTGTAATCGACCTGACCCGCGACAAGTGCTGGAAGAGGAATGGGCCAGTGAACATTGCACGTCACTAGGTCCACATCGGTGGAGTGTCCTCCACTCCATGAGGCTTGTCGGGTTAGGAAACTAGCCTCTTCCAAGTCTAGTAGGTCAGATCCGAATTCCATGACCAGACGTCCTAGCCATATAGCCAAGGTCTCATCAGGCTTTATCTTTGACTTGTTACGGCGCGGAACAGCACATTCAACATTTTCCCCTCGTCTCTCGGGCCTGTCTCAGCGCGGCCCCTCAACCCAAACGCCAGTGGGGGACTGAACCGGTCGGTCGTTGTCGGTTCTCCACCCTCCCGCGCGAGTCGCATGCAGCGGGCAAACTTCTGGCTGAGGGTCGGGCTCACTTCGCTCGACTCGAATCTGGCGAAGGGTACGGTGTTCCCTTCCTCCTGGGGCCTGAACAAGACCCACTCGCTGCCCATCACACACCCGAACGCTTCGGGGTGCAGATGTGCTTCCCATTCTTCCGAGTCTTCTTCTTCCCCTTTCAGCGAAAGATAGCCGCTGACAAACCTTTCACCTATTCCGCCCGCCTGGTGATAGGCGATGTGGGCGCCTAGCTCCACGGCGTTCGACACGTGGCATCTCCCACTACGCCAGGGACAGCTTCTAACTAACTCTAACTCCATCGGGTCTTCCCCAAATCCCGATTCCAATCCTGATCCTGTTAATCCCGATCCTGTTCGTGAGACCATGTGGGTGACCGAGCTTGGGATCTGGGAAAGGGGCCGGCTGGGTTGTAGCCACAAACCCGGCACGTAGATGGGTACTTGCGACCGCTGGAGTAGAATTAGGCACAAACGCGTAGTGGTTCAAAGATGGCTTTACTTACACTGTCACGATGTACAGCGTAGGAAAAAGGTTAACTTCAAACTCCAACTTCTGTTACAATCAAACCGAGCAGCTCTTATAAGACGAGATATCTTTAAAACAGGTCTGAACTCAAGCATGCAGGACACGGGGGTATGTCGGGGGGGTCGTCGACGGGGAGTCAGATGATCAGACCGCCAGGTTCCACTCTGAGACGAGCACGGAGTTCTCCAACCTGGGCGGAAATGACTCCAACCCTTTATATGGCTAGCGAGTCAATTGCCAGCCGCCACGTAGGAATAATTTGAAACCGGCCAATTAGAGTATGTGCATTTGCATATGAGCGGCGGGAACTTTTCCACACCGGGGCTCTCCACCGTGCTGAGAATTCCCCTGTCTCACCGTGCCTTGTGCTAGAAAGTTCCACTGTACCGAGGCACTCAACTAATCAGTTCTGACAAAGCCTCTTTAGAAGATGCTGAAGCTGACTCTGGATATGTCACAAGTTTATTTTTAATTACTTATCTATTTTTAGATGTATATCCCACCCTAGCCAAAGGCTCAGAACATCTTACAATAAACAGTCAACCCACAGACAGGATTTCCCAAATAATGCCACAAAACCTCATCACCTTCCCTAACCACCACCTCCCTGCCTAAACCTCCATGCAAGCAAATCCTTCTGCCAATCCCAAGCACACCTCCCAATTGCCATTCATGTCCAGATACAAGAAACCTCTTCCTGCCTCTCACACTCACCCCACTGTCCCACCTGACCCCCAGGAGAAGATCCCTCAGCTTTCCCCAGAGGGCTATGGTGTTTCACAGAAATTGTATGGCTAGGCATGGACACCACCTTGAAATGCTTTTTTTTTTTCTTTTGAGAAAAGAAATTTTTTGAATTTCTGAATAAAAAGGGACAAGATTTTCCTTAGCTAATGATACTGAATGGCTGTGTTATTTACCACGCATCATCGGAATGCATTGACTTGCTCCCATTTTCATCTGCAGGAGGAGCTGCCTCTGTTTGTTTGCTCTCCTCTCCAGTAACCCTGGTCCCAAAACACTTTATACATGGAGTGTCGCCTGCATCCTTGGAGAGAGGAGCAATTGTGCACTCTGTCCCAGAGTGAGAGTTCGCGTCTTTGGCACGGTAAAACGCAGATCTCAGGGCCTTGATCTTACACCGGACCTTGGTCCAGTCATGACTGTGCCCTTGTGTCTGCATCACTTTTGCAATGGATACATAAACAGGCTTATTCCTCCTACTTTCCAGCTTGATGATGGTTATGAGCGGACCTATGATGCTTTGCTCTGATTAAGTCCTGCAGTTCTTCCCGGGTCCAGATGGGTCCCTGGGCATGGGAAGTATCGACCTCCTGCTCCGTCACCTCTATACTGCTGGCCTTGGCTTTCTGAGACATGGCAAAGCAGTTCGTGGTCAACAGCAAGTGATTCTGATTCGTGATGGGTCCCTGGTGAAATTTGGGGGTCGGCTTCACACACATGCTGTGAGAATTCTGGAGATTGTGAAGTCATTATCTGGGTCTCAACACCTAAAGGTGATGGAGCACCCCATTTGCCAACAAAAGACTTGTTGATCAGCTTGAGCATGGGGTACATAAGGCCATTGTCCTTTGGGATGGCTGGTCAATGCCCCAGAATGTTGCAAAAATCAATCGCACCTGCCTGCTTGTGTTTTGGCCTGTCTTCCCCTACTTAGTCCCACAATGAAGGCCATCTTGTTATTGCTGAATAAAATAATTTTATTGCAGAAGTGCTGTCTGTTTTTGCTGACCTCACAAAAGTATTCAGCTGCCTGGTCCTACATTAACAGGAGAGGGCTATGGCAAAATCTTGTTTGCAACCTTGATTACATGTTGTCTTGAACAAAGACTTGATGCATCGGAGCATCTGTTGCTTCTTATTTCTGGACCAAACAAAGGCTGTGCAAACACCCTGGGGTTACTTGTTGAAAAAACAGTGGTCATCTATTTAATGCAGCTAGACAGAGTTCAACACCTCCTCCTACTCCCCGCTGATGACAGAGAGGGGCCAGATGGAGAATCAGGATGAAGTGCGTGAGGAATGGGAAGTGGAAAATGGAGAACAATGCAGTGAAGATTCCACTGACATGGAGAATCTGGAGGACATGGGTGAGCAGGAGGAGGAAGTGGTGACAGTGCTGCTGACTGAACTACTGCTGGCCTTGAGAGTAATACAAGACAATAAGATAAGAATGATAGGGTATTCAGCATTAGCATGTATCCAAGCTTTCCTAGCATTGTGAAAAAGAAAACGGAGATGTACCGAGGAGTGGGAAAACCAAGAGGCATGTGAAATAGTGGGAGATGACAGGGCTGTGGTGAGAAACCTCAGGAGCAGCATCCACATGGTCTGGGCCCATGAGAGCAGCTCGGACTGGTGGGAGTGAATTGTGCTGACCGCTTGGAATGACCAGCGGTGGCTGGAGACGAATGACCAGGGAGACGTTTTATCATATCGTCTCAATGCTGGGGCCCCAGATTGCGAGGCAGGACGCTAATGTGTGTTGGGCCATCCCACTAAGCAAGAGAGTGGCAATGGCTATCGTGAAACTGGCCACCCTGTCCAGCCTCTGCTACATTGCGAACCAGTTCGGCATGGTTCCCTGCATGGCTGGGTTGGCAACTTGCAAGGTATGCCAGCTGTTGCAGGATGTTGCTGCATACAGATTTATCTGCCTGGGGAGTCCACAAGAAGTCATAGATTGCTTCAATGATCTGGGGTTCCCTAACTGCATGGGGGCTTTAGACAGCACTCACATCCCAGTCCTGTGCCCAGGGAGGGGGAGGTCTTTCACAAACAGGGAAGGGTTTGCCTCCGTGATCCTGCAAGCTGTGGTGTACTACTGGGGCTGGTTCACAAACATTTTTACATGGTAGGCTGGCAGTGCTCACAACACATGCATGTTCAGAAACTCACCACTCCCTGGCCTTGTGGGGAAAGGACATTATGCATCTGGAGTCCACAAGACAGTGATCTGTGGTGCTGCTGTCCCCCCTCTGGTTATATTAACGGACACTGCCTACCCCCTAAAGCCCTGGCTTATGAAGCCTTATGGAGGGAACGTTATGAACCCACAGAAGCTGGTTTTCAACAACCGTCTGAGTAGTTGCAGGATGGCCATTGAACGTGCGTTTGGACAACTGAAAGGATGATGGAGGGCACTTACATGCCGGCTCGAGCTGGAGCCAGAAAATATCATGGCCTTTGTAGTGGCAGCTTGTGTGCTGCACAACATCTGTGAGACCTGCAGAGAGGTTTTCAGCCAGGCGTGGGCTGAAGAAGCATGACAGTCGGTGGCCAGACAGAGACATGGCCAGACAGCAGTGCAGGGACCAAGGCGATATGCACAAGGAGAAACTGGTCGGGCGGCCCTTGTGCGGGATTGTCTGGCAGCACATATTGCTGACAGCAACTAGCAGTGCTTATTCCTTCTTTTGATTACAATAAATTCTTCTACAATTTATTTTTTTATAATAAATTCTTTTACAACCTGTGTCTGTCTGCAGGGGTGTGCAGTGTAGTGGATGGGGGGGTGGAGGGGAGGATGAGCTGGAAGGCTTAAGTATACCTCTCATGGGCTGGCTGGGGGCGGGGACAGCTGGTGGTGGGCAGGTGGATATGGGGTTGAGTGAACAGCCTGAAGTCCGCCTTAGGAGTGTGATTGAGGGAGGGGCATATTCCACTTCAAGCCCAACGACAACAACCCACCATTTCAAAAACATTTCACAACACCCCTCCAAAAGTCATATGTCGCATGGATTCAAGGTGGACCGTGGGCAGGGAAGGGGAGTGGGGGAAGCAGCATGCATCCCCATGGAAACTGTTCCAAGCCCTGGCAGCTTGGGAATACTGGGAAATGTAGTCCTAAAAAGGTCAGAAAAGTAATAGCTCACCACCACCATCAGCCTCAGTCACCAACTGTGGAAGCAACACCCACCCACCTGCCTGCTAATCTCTACCCCATACACTTCTGATATCATATCAGTTATTTATATAGTAAAAAAAGAAAATTCATATAATAAATTCTCATTACTTTGTAACATTGGGGGAAGGGAAAGGGACAGGAGGGGATGATTCACAGAGCTTGTCGTTGGGATCACCATGGGGGTCACCTACTGGGAGACTGGCCTGAGCCTAGGGTTTGCAGGTGACCGTGTCCATGAGTGGGTGGGTGGAATTAGCAGGAGACTCCCGGTGAGCACAGGGGGCAGGGACTGTGGAGGCTGGCTTACATGTGCCTCCTGCTGTAATTCATTAGGAAAGACATTACTGGGGATAGATTGGTATTTTGCCTCCCCCTGCTGGAATCTGTGGGGAATGACACACGAGGCTTAACTCACTTGAAAGAGCATGGTGTGCAAACACAAATGCACCGCACCACAATAACCCAGGTTAAAATTATTCAGGCACGGTAAATTAATGAGGATCATTGTCAATATCATGGGTCTTCTGAACAGATTCGATTTGAAGCTTCAAGGCCATGAGAAGTTTGCTTTGGCTCGTTTTGACAGTGTTAAGCCCCTGAAAGAAAATTAAAATAACTGCAGAAGCAATTTAAGGAAGGCAGCGCTGCTCGGTTTGCAGCATACAGAGTTATCTTGGGTGAAGAACCCAGTGCAATGGAAGTTTTACATTCAGAAAAGTATTTCCAAATCATTCAGCATTTGTTGGATGAATTCAGCTGGCACTCTGGATTCTAAATCTCACAGGCAGGTACTGGCTGTTTTTTAAATCCAATACTGTACCAGAAAGTGCTTTTACAGACATGCAGTTAGAATTAATTGACTTGCAAGAGAGTACATAAATACACAAACATTTGACCATGAACTCAGGCTGACTGAGTTCTCTAAAGGACTCTAACTGCCCTGCCATATGTAAACATGGATGACACATGGCTTTTCTTTTTGGAATCACATACATATATAAGAAAACCTTCTCTACATTGAATATAAGTAAGTCTAAGTTACGATCCAGGCTGACAGGTGGTTATTTTCATGCAGCTCACTGTATTGCAACATCAAGCATTGAACCAAGATTCCAATGCGTGATGTCTGACATGTCAGCTGCATTAAATCTCAGTCAACTAGAATTTCACTCTTTTCCTGTGCAATGTATTTGTATATCATTTCTATCATGTATATCATGATATATCATATCTTTTATTTAATTTTTTAATACTCAGCAACATAATTCCAGTTATTAAATGTACAGTTTCATTTGTTATTATTGGGTAAATCTATACTTCTGTGTAACAGTAAAAGAAAGAAATAAAAATAACATTAATACATAAAAAATGTTATTGTGTGTGTGTTTTTTTTTTCCTGAACAGAAATGTAAAATTGAAAGAAATTGTCAGTATTCAACCTGTCACCTGGGACTGCCTTTCTGAAATGGCTATTCAGGGGCAAACATTTGGGAACCTTTGCTTTTGAGTATCTCACTGTAGTCCTTTACTTCCGGGTGGGGGGGGGGGGGGGGGGGGGGGTCAAACATATAGCCTGCAGACTGAATCTGAGCCATGAAACCAGGTGATCTGGCCTGTGGGTCTGGAAATGACTCAGTGTGCAGAGCTAGTCTGGCATGCAGACTTGACCTGGCATCGTGGGTGCTGCACTCAGCAGAGGGGATAAGTCCAGGGCACATATTGCAGACCCCCAGTGCTGCATATGCACTTCCCATGGCCCCACGTGCTGTGTGTAGCACATGCTGGCTTCACTACTGGGACTTGCTCTGTATGTGGTACAGGGGCTGCTATAGGTTGCATACTGCATGCAGCGCCTCACTGGACAAGCTCTGTATGCTGACTAGTGGATGCTGCCAATCTGGCCCACAGACTATCCTGCCCTTCATCTGGCCCAAGAGGCTGGATGATTTTAACACCCCTGTTCTATGACTTTTGCTTGCATAGGTGTTAATATTATTGTTGGCTAAACATCAGTAGATGATTATAGGTGAAGCCCTATTGAAGTCAATGGAAATAAGTCAATTTATGTCCATGACCAGCTGGCCTACAACAGTGGAGTCTTCTTCCTGACGTACCATGTATTTAAAAAAGATGGTATCTGGAAAATCATGATATAACTGACCTCTCAAAGTGGAAAGGGTTCCTTTGACATTTAAGGACCTGGTCTTATTGAGCAAAAGGTGATGAACAGCTGCAAGTCTCAATGGCAGTTGAGAGTGCCTAATACCATGCAAAAATGAGCATCTTTGGAGCAGCTCCTAATGACATCAAAGGACTGATTTCAGTAGGAGCAGCTTTAGGCTGATAGGACCTTGATTATCCATTGACTTGAGTTTGTGCATCCATTTACAGCTGTGCCAAGCAAGTAGAGAGTTCTGACCTGGCAGCTTTTCATATCCTACTTTGTACACTTGTAGCCACTGCAGAATCACACCCTTAGAAAAAACAAGCAAAGATGGGTGAAATGGAGCTTCACATTTGGCACATGAGGGTACTCCTGGTTAAGCCTCAGCTTTTAACTCCCATGCTACTTTCTTATGCAGGTACCACCATTGCCCGCACCTCACAAGGATCTATGACAGCAGTGAGAAGCCATGCTGCCTGTCAGAGTACATGGAGAAATATCCCCTTTACCCAACAACCCATCTCAGAGATTCATTCAAGCCCAAGGGAGAATACAAGAGGCTACCAGTGCCTATGGAAGGCACCTCAACTACAAAGTAAGAAATGGTAAAAGGGAGGGAAAATTGTAGGGCTGGGACAGTGAGTGCATGTATGTGGGGAGTTGGGGTTGAGGGGAGGAGAGTCATCACTACTTCCCATGTGTCCTCAGGCTCCGGCATCAAAAACCCTCTGCTTGCCTGAGTGGCATCTAATTAGAAGCATTAAAAGGTGTCAGTGAATGTTGATTTTCAATTGCAGCTTCTCTCATTGAGGGGAATGTATTATTAGTTTGGGGTCTACTTTTCTCCTCCTGCTCCTCTCTCTCTCTCTCTCTTTCTTGTGTTGATGTTTCTTGTTCTCCTTTATGCTCTGGCTTTTTGGTTACTTCCCAAAGACATATGAAGAGGCTTGGTTACTTTCATTGATGAAGCAGGAACACCTGGACTAAGTCCAGACAGTCAAAATGCATGAGTCTGAATCAAGTCAGTCTTCATAGGTTAGTCTGACCTGTGTAGATTGAACAGATAAGCAAGTGAATAGACCTTCACTTTTGATTCCAGAAATGCAGCCACATGCCTACAGGGACATAGATTTCCTAGAATGAGACCATGATATTCACTGGTTATATTTTTCCTTGGTGTAAGTCCATTGTATAAACTCTGGGTTCACTGGGTATCAAAATCATGTTGAATATTAGTGGGATGTAGGTGATTACCCATTAGGCTCTATTGAATATTTGTAGCCATAAAGAAATTACTCTTCATGATTGTTATGGAGTGAGGGCTCATGAAATGTCTGTTACAAAGCTGACCCAACTCTACTAGTATATCTCATTCCCAACCTAAACAAGCCTATTACCTCTGATAACATAAACCTTACCTTTAACATAGGCCTTTGAATTGTGTAGTACATTTTCCTAGAATGAGACCATGATATTCACTGGTTATATTTTTCCTTGGTGTAAGTCCATTGTATAAACTCTGGGTTCACTGGGTTCAGACAAGGTGGAATTTGGTCCACTTAAGGTAGCCCAGAGCTAAATCAGCCTCTTTCTCATACATAATTTCAGAACTAATGAAGCCCAAGTTTCTACAAGGGAAGGCTTGTGCATTTCATTAGCCACCTGTATCTTATTCAAACTTTCTGGGGGTGAAGTGTTCATTTCTTTGTGTGTCCAGCAGAAGGAACATAAACTTTATCCTTAGTACAAAGACATAAGTATGATGTATTGACATTATTGTTCACAGGAGAGACTATGTAGCTCATGAAGTGTTGCCAGTGAAATGCAAGCCACCTGAAAAGTATGTCAAGAGTGATGATAATATGGATTTGACCTCCACATATACACAAGACTATAATCCCTACCCTATTTGCCGAGTACCTCCGTGCTTACTCCGTGAGACTAAGTATACCTCCAGTGACAAGATGAATACTATACCTACCTACAAAGGTATGCAAACACACACCCTAGCAGCTAGTTTGTAAAAGGGGGCTTCAGTAATAACAGCTTTCTTGAAGAAGCCTTAACAAGAATACAGTGTCTTGAGCATTTGTTATTCCTTATATCCCCATCTCTAATAGGTAGCTCCTATAGAAGCTATAACCACAAAATAATTACTAGAGACCTGAAGAAGAATACATTGCATTCAGAAGCTTGTTTAAGACTATCTCAACCATGCAGTTGGTCCAATAAAAATATCATCCAAGGAAATTCTTTCCTACTGGGAATGCATCTGGGTTGGATATAGACTAAAGACAACATTGTAAATTATTTCTAATTATCTGTCTCCTTCAGGTTGGCCAGATTTATTTCTGGGTTGTCCAGCTATGTGAAAGTCTTTCCCCCCTCTTCTTGCCAACTGCCTAGAAAGCCTCAGAGCCTTCATTGGGCCTTTTGTCACTGCCCCAAACATGGGCTACAACAGGAAGCTGAAGAGCAATGCAAGTTGCCACATGTCAGGTGTGGTGCATTTTTATTGCTCTGATCCCCTGTTGTCCAGCTGCTAGTTGCTTCCAGTTTAGCAGAGCAGATAAACCAGTGGCTGACCATCTAGGGCTGTTCTTTAACATAGAGGCCAAATTTTGTTCCAGATAGACTGGTGTGAATCCAGAATCATGGCAATTTAGTGAATTAATGGACTAATTTAATTTTAAAAAATCTTTCTTGGGAAAAAAAAGAGAAAAAAATCACTGTTTAAGGTGGAGAACTTCTCCTGGAGGCCAGAATTTCTGTGGTACTCATTATATTGCAGCAAAAAAGATGTATTGTATTTACTCGAATAGAAGATGACCCTGATTATAAGACACTCCCCAATAATTAACTTCTATATATGGAAAAATTATAAATTTACTATAATTTTCCATGTATAGAATTTAATTATTGGAGGCTTCCCTTAAATTTGTCCCCTTCCCATGGCTACAGCAGGGAAAATTAATCTAAGGGGTTAGGTAGACTTTTGCTTTCCCCCCAGGTTTTTTTTTTACCTGGCAGCCCCTTCTCCCTTTCCTTACTGTCTGACCCTGCTCTCTCCAGGCATTTATACACATACTTTGTCTGCTTTGACACACTGGAAATCCAGTGCGTTGGAGCAGACTCAATTAATCGAGTCTGAGGAACATGAAAACTGACATGCCTAGCTAATGTGTCACATGCGTTTGTAAAAACAGTGAAATGCTCGTCAGCACTGAGAAAACGGGAGCAGCGTGCTTTTAAATTAAAACACCTTCAATGTGTTTTAGTTCAAAAGTGCACTGCTGTCATTCTGTAAGTGCTGACTCTGCGCATTTTATCATTTATACAAATGCCTACACTGCAGCGCAGGGTGCTTTTAAAAGCGCTTGGTGCTGTGGTGCATGCATGTGTACAAATGCCCTCTGAGCACATAGAAGTGAGGAGCAAATTTGAAAACAATAACCTTGACATTAAATATGACTGTGGCAATTTGCTTATAGTATCCATGCATTTAATTTATCCAGAATTGATGCATGTTACCTTTTTTTTAAACTGCTGCAAGTTTTAGCACAGCTAACTAATTAGCTCTGCAGTAAACATTTTAGTGTCTACACATGTACCCCAATTAGGGTGCACAAAACTACCACAGCAGGGTAGTGCTTGTATTTGCAAATACAGATACTACTCTGCTGCAAAGTATTTTTCTGTGCAGCGGTGCACGTGGAGACACTGAGCTGTCTGGCTGGGGCACGAGGGTGCTTCAGTGTGGGAGCTGCCTGTCAGCTAGCCCTGCACTGAAGTTCCTTAGTGCCCCAGCCAGCCCCTTTGCAGGACATGGAGCTGGGGGGAGCTGCCTCAGGCTTGCAGGCTGACCCCCACAGCTCCCCAGCCAGCCGGGGCAACTCCAGCCAGACTCCACATGCTGCACATGAATAAGCTCCAGAGCTAAGGAGCTAAGCTGTGGAGTGAATTGCTCCTAGGCGCATGTTCAAATGGTGCTCCTGGGAGCAAAAACACCTGGAGCAATAAGCTCTGGAGTTTATTCATGTGCACTAACTGCACGTGTAGATGCGCTCACTAGGAACAAGTAATAGTGGTCTGCTAATGGCAGCCAGGGGTGCATCTATACAAGATGTTTACTGAACAGTTGACTGATTAACTGCACAGTAAATGTCACAGCATCTACAGGTGTGCCCCAATTAGGGCGCACAAAACTAATAAACTCCACAGAAGGATAGTACTTGTAAATACATGTACTACCCTGCTGCAAAGTTTTTTAGTTTCACTGTGGAGCAAAGCATGTAGATGCTGAGTACCCTCATGCCCCAGCCAGCCAACTCAGTGTTTACACATGTATTGCTGCACACAAATAAACTACCAGCTAGCCCCTCACTGAAGCTCCCTTGTGCCCCAGCCAGCCCCTCTGCAGCACACTGAGCCCAGTCAGAGCAGCCCTGGACTGACAGGCTGACCCCCTGTGCCCCCTGCCAGCCAGGTCTGCTGCAGCCCAGCTCAATGTGCTGCAATAAGCTCCACAGTTTATTGCTGCACACTAATGTCACATATAGATGCACCCAGTTGTTCTGCCACCCAGCATCTGGGTAAGTGTATTACTTTAAATCACTTGTGAATATTTTCATTTCAAAGCAAAATTATAAGTAGCCTAGGCATTCTGGCTGAATGCTAGGATGTTTGCTTTTCTTAAGCAGAAATAAGTTCTTTTCTTTTATGCATGGCTCATTGTAATTGCCAAAAGTGGAATTTATCTATACAAAATCGGGATATTTTTACACAAGTAAGTATCTGTTTAGAATGACCTGATTTGTTAATGCAAAGGGGGATAAAATATCTGCATTTATGCACCTTCAAAAAATTTAGCTTGTATGGGCTGGATCTTCAATTTTGTTGAAATCAACAGACCTATGCTGATTTACACTAGTTGAGAATCTGTCCTCATGTCTTTATAAATGCTTAGATTTTTAGTATCAGAATTATATGTAAATCTTTTTCTTGTGTCAGTGGTTAGGTCAGCACCTTGAGTGGTGTGTGAGAGCTCTAATAATATGTAGCATAGCCACATTTGGTTATAATCTGCAGTGTTTTTCAAAACACTGGCAAATGGAAGTCTCCATCTCAGCCCCTCCAAGACCTGGTCCCATATTGAGTCAATTTATTTTTAAAAGCCATATTTCACAAATCTGAAGGTTTTTCATGTGCACTTACCTAGTCTGCATCATGGCATTAAAAGTTTTTATTAATCACCTCTCAAGGTGCAAATCATATGGAATGTGCCATTCTGTGAGGTTTCAAATAATACTGCTTTGGCAATAAATGCCTTTTGTATGAAGTCGTAAAGCTATACAATCCAGTGCTGTATTGGGTTGTGGGTTTAAATAAATTGGCCAGATATCACAGTGAATGTCATACAGTGCTGCAAATTAATTTTTAACACTGTATGAACTATATATTCAGATTATCTTGTCTTACCTACACTTAACTGCTTGTATCTATCCATGGGTATGTAACCTAATTTTAGGGTTGTTTGGCTTGGTTATACTGAGATCTGCCTGAGCCTGTATAACATGTGGTTCATATCAAAGGTTCTCTTCCATATTCCCTAGTGGTTTCAAGATGGTGGTACATGGAAAACCATTAATATCTACTGGAGAAGAATTAGAGTTTCAATAAAATTGTAACATGTTTTGAGGAGATGATAGCATGTTGGCTTAAACTAAGTAAAATAAATTCATAATGTCTAGGATGACTCCAAATGTGTGGAGATGGTAAAAGTTTAAAATCAAAGAGACATGGAAGCTTTTGTTGTATTTCTAAAATTTTGTAAAACTCTTTATAGTATCTATGAATTGCATTGACTAGAGTATTACAAACAAGGCTGAGAAACTGAAAAACTGTGGGTTTCAGTGTGACTTTGATTTTCTAAGTACTTTAAGTGTCAGACCTTTTGAACCACCTGTGCTCTTTCTTGGAAACAGTCTTTCATGAGCAGGAGCAGGTGGCTAGTTTCTCACTTAATGAGCCCCTGCACCCTCTCATCCCAGGATCCAGCTTGGTCTATGCCTCCAGTTGGCCTTCATAGGTGTTCTACTTTTGAAAAATTATGTGACCTACTAATCTTTCAGTTTCATAGTAGCTAGGGTCAGGAGGGACCTGAACAGATCATCTAGCCTGACCC
>NW_005842856.1:238618-251968 GCF_000455745.1 Alligator sinensis | reverse complement strand
AGCACCGAGGTGAGGCTTACAGGCCTATAATTACTTGGGTCCTCCTTCGTCCCCTTCTTGAAAATTGGGACCACATTAGCCAGTTTCCAATCCCCTGGCACCTGGCCAGATGACCACGAATGCTCATACAGCCGGGCCAAAGGCTCCGCAATGACCCCTGCCAGCTCCCTCAACATCCTTGGGTGGAGGGCATCTGGACCTGCAGATTTAAAAATGTCTAGCCCTTCCAGAAGATCCTGAACTACATCTGCAGTGCTTGATAGAGCTATCCCCAAGATTGTCCCTACCTCTGGTAGGTGGGATATCCTGGTCCCTGTTCAGGAAAACAGAGGCAAAGAAACTGTTAAAAATATCAGCTTTCTTGTCTGGCGTGGCCACCAGATTGCCGTTTGTGTCTTGCAGGGGCCCTACATTGCCTGGTGTATGGCAATGTAGGGCCCCTGCAAGAGTATGCTCAAGTACATTGGGAGCATTCTTGCTCCCAATGTACTTGAAAAAGGACTTTTTGTTGTCCTTAATCCTGGACACTAGCCTGAGTTCCATCTCTGCCTTGGCTCTAGGAGTTGACTCTAGGATGATTCTTACCAGGGATTACAGTGGACATCTCAAGAGCTGCTACAGCTCTGTAGCAAGGAGTCATAACTTATTTCCACTGTAACACTCACTATTTGGTGACATACTTCCTTGGCTCAGAGGAAGTTCAACCTGAACATTTGAGGCCTACAACAGTTTGAATCCTGGATGATTCCTCACTTTCATGATGACCACTATTATGGGATTGAACTGGGGAATCTCAAGAGATAAAACCAACCTAGAGTTCTAGTTTGAGCTGAAACTAGTTTGAGCTAGGAGGTTTTTAAGGCTTGGCTTGACAAAGCCCTGGCTGGGTTGTTCTAGTTGGGGATGGTCCTACTTTGATCAGGGAGTTGGACTAGATGACCTCCTGAGGTCCCTTCCAATCCTAATTTCCTATGATTCTAAAGAGCTGGCAGGAAAGGTTGAGGAGAGGGGTAGGAGTTGAACCTCATATCTCAAACATATTTTGGCGCCTAATTTCAGGCTGGAGGGAAGTGCTTTTTTTCACTTGGGGCTTCCCATTGTGAACCCTCTCCTGGAATTAAGCTAGGTCAGGCTTATCTCAAGGAAAAGCACCAAGAGACTACTCTACTCCATTCCAGTAGCCTAGTGGTTAGGGCACTTAACTAGGAAGTGTGAGACATGGGTACATATTCCTGCTATAAATTAAGCTCAGGAGAATTTTGAACAAATGTTGCTGAGTCTGTGGAGGGCTACACCCTCCTGTCTTTTCTGTAGGTTAAGGCCCCCTCCAGCTGGGAGCTCCAATCACCTGACTGGGCTCCCAGCCTCAGGGGCACAGGCTGCAGATGAAGATCAAAGCTGGATAGAAACCAGCTATAAAGTTATTACACATTTTCCAGCAATAACTTTATAGCTGGTTGGACCTTTTTAAAGGTACCATGGTTAATTTGCATATGTGGCCAGCCTAAATTAATTGCACAATTAAACCAGGAAATTGCATAATACATGTGATGTGTAGAAGGGAGTCTTAGACATATCTGTTCTGAAAATCCATGCCAAATCTGGCCCTGCAAAGGAGCTAGGCAGAGAAATGCCTGGGTTGAGATGCCTTTCAGGGCTTAAGTGAGAATGAGGTCTCCAAGCAGCCTAGCAGTTCCAGGCCTTGAGTGATTATGCACATGCCCAGCAGCAAAAATATAGTCCTCTAGGGACATTAGGCAGCAGCTGAGAGGTTTTGAGAATTTCAGTAGCCACTTTTGGCAATTTCAGTGAGCTGTGCATAAAAGAAAAGAACTTATTTCTGCTTAAGAATTCAGTCTGAATGCCTAGGCTACTTATGATTTTGCTTTGGAATGAACATAATCACAAGTGATTTAAAATAATACACTTGCCTAGCTGTTGAGTGGCAGCACAACTGGGCGCATCTACAGGTGACATTAGCGTGCTGAAAAACCAGAGGACCCTCCCCTTTCCCCCTCTCCCCCAGCCAAGGTGCATCCAGATCCGGCCCATGAGGAGCTGCAGGGATTAATGCAGCTCGCTCTTGCCTCCCACTGCTGCTGCCAAAACACATCCCTAGCAGGGCTCTGGACTGCGGAGTTTAAAGGTGGGTTCCAGCTCCCACCTCCCTCACCCCAGCCTTTCCAGGAGTCCCACAGTGCAGATCTGACCCATATCTTTGACACTCCATAGTAATGGGTAGGCAGCTAAATTTCTTTTTAGATTTAGCCCCAAATCTCCTTGTTCACATAATCCTGGCCTCAATGGGGAATTTGCCGCTGACTTCCAGATGTCTTCGAAAACAACCAAAATTTCAAACTTCAGAAAAGCACATGGAAAATCACGCTGCTAGCTGACCAGCAGGCCCCCTTCTTTCCTCCTGCAGTCTTGCAGTGAGTGCATTTTTTGCATAGTATATTGAGGGCTCAGGAGGAAGCTATAGAGTCCTCAGCAGCATCAGTACCAGTCTTCTGCTGCTCTGCTCTTAGGGTCAGGACAGTGACTTATGACCAAACATTTAATTTTTTTAAATGTAGTTTTCATTTTCAGCTTTCCACTATTATGCACTTACCTCTGGTATAATTCTGTTTGTGCTGTATGATTTCAGTGGGAATAACACTGTTTGGATTGGAGAGGTCAAATATCCTGATACTTAATTGCATTGTTTGCTTTCTAGTACTTTGAAATCCAGACTTCCTTCCTAGACAGAATCAGCTGGAAGGTTATTTGCCTCATGACTCTCTATGTGGTTTAAAAGTGAAAAAAAAGAAATTAGGCCCCCCCCCGGTTTGGGTTAGTTCCAAGACTATTTCATTTCAACTTCCTACCAGTAACCATATTGCTCTCAATGAGAAATTGCACAGGATTAATAGGAAGGAAGAAGGATGGGCTTGTGGTTGCAATAGTGGTCTGAGAGCCAGAAGTCTTTGCAACAAATTTACAATGGAACTTTGGGCAATTCACTTTAATGTTCTGTGCCTCAGTTTTCTCATTTACAAAACAGGATATAAAATTCACTAACCAATCCAGGATATAGATAGGGCACATTCCTGTTCAGAGGTAGACTATACTTACATGTTTGGGGTTGGAACCATCTTTGTTATATGTCTGCCTACTACAACAGGGGCCCATCCTGTAAGTGCTTCACAGTACTACTACTACTACTACTATTACTATTTATTTTTTGAGTGTGAGCTTCTCTCTCATGGTGACAGCATTGCTACCATGTCAAGTGATACAAGGAATGTCTAAGATACTACTCTGCACAGCTCCAGGTATCATCAAGAAGAAAGACAAAGTTTGAACCCAGCACTAGCCAGATATCAAACTCCCTTCTAATTCAGAAAACTGGTCATCACCATAGAGGAAGACATGGGAAGGGAGGACAGTCCTGTAGTTTAGGTTCTAGACTAGGGCGTAGCTGGATTTAACTCCTAGATTCCATTTGTGAATTTGTCGCTTAATCTTCTTGTGCTTTGGATGAGGATGCTACATGTTTTCTTGTACCATTCTCTGTCTGGGCTATTTAGACTTTAAGCTTTAAAGATAGGGACTATGTCTCCTGCGTGTTTGTTCAATGCCCAGCACAATGGGATGCTGGTTACAGGTGGAAGCTCTTGATGCACAAATGACACACAATGATTATAATAGCAATTACTAACTGAAGTTACTATGGCATATTTTTAAACTTGTTACAGATTTTCTATATAGGTGGGCACTTAAATCCGCCTTCTCTAATGTTTCAGATGACTATGTGCCATGGAATGTACCAAAACGTGAGATGATTAAACCAAACAATAAATATCATCCATCAGAAGAAAAATTTGACCACAGAACCACTATCCAGGATGACTACAAGTTTAAGGGGCCAGTTGCCACCAAGAGCTACAAACCTTTGAATTTGGTCCAGAAGAACATGACTCCCTTTGAAAACCTGACAAATTATATGTTGAGTTATGTACCACATCCCCCGGAGAAATGCTTTGTCCATGAATATGAAAAGTATAAGCCCTCTGATACCCCATTTGATGGCCTCACCACCCACAAACAATCTTATAGGGGGCTGGCTGGCCTGCCAGCCAAGCTGATGAAGCCACACCACACAGTGCCATGCCATGATGTCCCATTTCCCTCTTCCACAGAGTTTCGGGACAAATATTTGCTTTGGCCACACCCTCCCATATCTGTCAAAAAACCTGCTGTGTATGTCCCTCCTGTGGAGAAAATGGACCTTAAGACAACTACGCAAACCCATTACACACCCCATAAGGGCCAGCCTGCCAAGTCATGTCAGCCACTGGCCCAATTTAAAAAAGGCACCATGCCCTTTGATGGCTGCTCCACCATGAAGGATGACTACAAGGCATGGCAGTGTACAAAAACAAAGCCCATCATACATGCACCAGAACTAAAGGTGGCAGAAGAACCAATGGATTACTTGACTACTTTTCAGACCCATTATGTGCCCCACCCACCTACTTTCACAAAGAGCTTTAAGCCAGGTTGGTCAAGTCTGCGGTCTGTCACACCATTTGAAGGACAAACCATCTACACAAGCAGCTACACACCAAAGAAGATTGCCAGGTGCCTTGCCTCTTACAAAGAACCACCAGCCTACGTGTTTCAAGAAATTGATCCTGCTGGTCACAAGTTCTACCTTCCTGTTTTAGAGACTGAACACCCACTGCATTCAAAGGGTAAAGAGCAAGAAAGCAACCTTTCTGGGAATGGACTTAGCCTCCAGGAGCTAGCAGTGACAGGCTGATTCTTTTTGGAACTTTCTTTAAAACTGACCATGCCTTTTATACCCTGAGAGATCTTAAAAATAAGTTTCAGTCCCAGGGACCTGCTCTTTCAGGAACAACTGAATAAAGAAGAATCCCACCACCCAGGGAAAGTATATTTTAGTTGTCTGTTGGTTGTCCTTGGTTATGTGTTCTTTCCTGCCCCTTCATCCCTACCCCCTCAGAAACAACCCTCCTTATCTTTACTTAAGAAATGTGTATCTCTTGGCAATAGATTCCTAGCTTGTAAGCACATCAAGTGTTTGACTTCCTTGGTGATGAAGGTATTACAATAGCATAGATAAGTGATTCTCAACCAGGGTGCCTTGAGGGCCTTTCAAGGATGTTGTGTAATGTTAGCACTGTTAGCTATGCAAAAATGATTCCTAAGATAAACCCAGAGATTTCAAAGAGGAATCCATAGTATCAGAAGCATGCTGGCCTGTTGTGCTCTTTCTGGATTCCTTGGACAGAAGAATTGCTTTATTGTTTTTCTGTTAACAAAAAACAAGTGAAAATTAAGAGCTGGCATTTTCTGAGGGGTGTCTTGAGGCTATTGAGGAATACCTTGAGTCTAAAAAGGTTGGAAACCAATGGCCTAGAAAGATGGATGGATAGATAGATAGATTCCCCTAAATCACAATGTATATCTCACTATAGCTAGATGTTAGATTTGAGCTCAAGAGTCCAAGATCCAGTGACTGCATCTAAAATAGACAAGAAATATTGTTATCTAAAGCTAGATTTGTTATGCTGCCTTTATAAACTTCCCTGGAAATTTCAGTTGTGCATAAGGTATTTTTAAGCTCTTTCTCTCTACAGTAAATTTACTGTGCCCGGCAGAGGTGGCCTCAAGCTAACTGTGCTGTTCCATGTAGGCTGCCTTCTAGGCTGAGGCACTATAGCTTTGTTTGTATAGCAGCATAGGATTATAGAAAAGTAGAACTGGAAGGGATCTCATGAGGTGACCTGGTCCAGCCCCCTTGCTAAATCATGGAGAGGTAACTTAGCATGGAGAAAGGTTAATTGGCACTGTCACTCAGCAGCACTAATTAGTAGGGCTGTGCTAAACAGCACCAGTTCTTTTTTACTTCTGTTTCGCCATTTCAAAGGGACAGTGTTTTTTTTCACTATTTTGAAGCACTGTTCTGTTTTGTTTTGTTGAAACTGTTTCACTGTTTCAATGTTTCGCCCATATGCTATAATGGGGAATCACGAAAATGGCTATAACTTTGTCATTTCTTGCCTGATTCAGATGAAAATTACAGGGATGGTAGCCCCTCTGAGGGCATGAAGCCTGCCATGTTTCAAGGAGATAGGTGCAGAGTTTTTTGTGAAACTGCACCTCAAACTTTTCAAAGCAAAACTAGAATCACTTGCCAGCAGCGGCAGCATGCTGTCATCCCACATGCAGATCCAGGGCCCGCTCCCCCTGGAAGGAGTCTGGCACAGCCCCACGATCTGTGCGTGGGGTTTCAGCAGGTTGCCAGTTCACCAGTTTCTGGTTCAATTCCCCAACTCCCCAATCTTTCCCCCAGCTCTGATGGCTTCTCCCAGCTCTTCCTGTGGGGCACAGGCCCCTGGATGATGTGAGATGACAGCAGGCTGCCACTGCCAGCTGGGGATGATGGCGGCTCTGGGCTATTTCCCCAGGTGGCAGTAGCAGCCTGCTAAAACCTCGCATGCAGATCTGGGGTCCGCGCCCCCCAGGAAAACCTGGGGGAGTGATCAGAGAGCTGGGGAATCAAAGCGGGAGCTCTGGCTGACAGGTGGATCTGCCACAGCTCCAGGACAGTGTATGGTGCCTGGCTTGAGCTGCGCTGCATCCACACGATGGTGCATCTGCCATGCAGGTGCCAGGCGGGGGGCAATCCCTGTTGCCCTGCAGTGCGTGGGGAGCTCTGCCATGAGTGCCCAGAGGCCCCAGTTGCCACTGCCAGAGCCAGTGAGTGCAGGACCTTTTTTTTTGAAAGCTCTGCACCCACTGGCTATGGAGCATGCAGAAGTGCCAGCACCCAAGTTTACCAGGAAGAACCCAGTGCTGGCGCTGGCCTCAGCCAGCAGTGGCAGCCTGCTGTCATCCTGCACACAGGTCCAGGAGGGCTGCAGGGCTGTGCCAGAGGGAGCAGACCCCCAGATCTCCATGTGGGATGACAGCATGCTGCCAGTGGCGCTGCCGCCAAGTAATACTGGTTTTGCTTTGAACAGAAACTTTCAAAACTTTTCGAAGCTGTTTTGAAGCCTTTCATTTCATTTTGATTACGCTGTTTCAAGCTCAAAACGTGTCAAAACAGCTTCAGAAAGAAACACCCGTCAAAATTTAGCACAGCCCTACTAATTAGTCTATTCAAAGTGCTGCATCAATAGATTAGGAGGCAATGCAGTGATCTTGAGGATTTTACGGCCAGATATAATAAGTTTATTGTGCAAGTATGGCTTTGTTTTCATATAACGTTAGTGTTGTTGCCCACCCTTGGGGACGCTTGCATTTAAATAGAAACAGAGGTGGTTACCATATTATTCCGTTATTCTGAAGTTGGGCAGAAGGTAGGGCATGGTGGCATCTTAAGCAGAAAGTAGGGCAGTGTGACATTTTAAAGCAGTGATTCTCAAGCAGGGTGCTGCAGCACCCTAGGTTGTCTTGAGATTATTTCAAGGGTGCCATGGAGTGCCACACAATGTTAGCACTGTTAGGTATGTAAATATGATTCACAAGATAAACCCAGGGTTTTCAAATAGGAATCCACAGTGTTAAAAACACTCTGACCTATTGTGATTTTTTCGCTGCTCTTTGCAACAGAAAAATTGCTCTATTATTTATTATTTTTCCCTAGTCAAAAAACCCCCTAAGAGCTGGCATTTTCTGAGGGGTGCATTGAGCTTAAAAAGGCTGAGAACCACAGTCTTGGAGTGGTCTAAGTGGTTCAGAGTGGCACAAGCTTTCATAGGCAATAACCTACTTAATCACCTGAAGTCACCTGCTGGTTAAATAGCAAATGAAGCAATCTCTCTGTGTAATGTGCACCTCAGTCTGTTCCATGTGTGAAGTTCTCCGAAACCCACCTGGGATGGATGTTACACATATATAGCTGAAAGCTGAGGCCAGAAGAAAGTGGGAAATATTTTGGCAGCAAGGATTTTTCAGTCATATCTTTTATTCGGTTGGGAGAGACGTTAGACAAGCTTTCAGGCAGAAAGTGCCCTTCTTCAGGTCCAGGAAATAAGCAAATACAGCTGGAGCTAAATAACAGAACAATGACTTGTGTCTAACTCCATGTGGGACACTTACCAGGAGGGTAATGCCCATAGGAACAACTGCTCTAGGGGTGCATTAGATTCTCCGTCCTCTTAAGCCTCTAAATCATAATTGGATGCCTTTCTAAATGATGCACAATAGCACAAGCAGAAATTATGGGGTCTCTGAAGATATTATTGGGTTATATAAAAGAGTAAAGCAAGCTGGTCTGTTGTTCTCTTAAAATCTAAGACCGATGAAACATTCTTTCCCCTAGGTAGGAGGCTGCAATGTCTCATCATTTATATTTTTATAACTTTAATGCCAAATCACAACCCAAACATAATTTTCTTTGCCCTTGCCCCTCTAATGTTCATCACTATTATTTATTATGCTATAATTCTGTGAGCACTTTGGAATACGGGTTATATGAAAGATGCTAGTGATTTTAGGTGCTGGGAAAAGATTCTGTCCCTTTTATGTATTAAGCCTCCTTGCCTGTTAATTTGACACTCTCACTTTATCCTAACCATGAAATAAAGTTGCAAGGGTCTAGGAAGTAAATGTATTTTTATTACTGCATTTTACGGTGTGGACTTGATTGATTTTAGTGTGGTTGCATGTATAAAACATTACAGAACATGAATAATTGCTGGTTTTTGACCATTCATAACAAACATCCTGATTCTGCAAACACTACACCAGCTTCCAGTCTACAGAAGGATGTGTCAAAAAATCAGATGGAACTGGTTTTGTTTCAGCTTTTTCACAGTGTGGGAGTTAGTTTTGCTGGCTTGTATCTATAGCATTTTAAAAAATGTATTAAACCCAAACCAAAATGATACCAAGGAGTCTATTTCATTCATATGAACAAACAACTTCTCTCACCCCATTAAAATGCTCTGTATTGCTGTTGTTTGCATAGAACCTCAATCATGGGTGGACCTTGGATTTTGAAAAGAAGGTGCAGATAAGGTGATGCACCATCATGTATAAAACAATATATTATTTTTCATAGAATCATAGAAAATTAGGGTCGGAAGGGACCTCAGGAGGTCATCTAGTCCAACCCCTTGCTCAAAACAGGACCAGATCATTCCAGCCAGGACTTTGTCCAGCTGTGTCTTAAAAACCTCCCAGGATGGAGATTCCACCAACTCTCTAGGTAACTTGTTCCACCCTCCTAGTGAGAAAGTTTTTCCTAATAGCCAACCTAAACTTTTCTTGCTGCAACTTGAGACCATTGCTCCTTGTTCTGTCATCTGCCACCACTCAGAACAGTCTAGCTCCATCTTCTTTGGAACCACCCTGCAGGTAGTTAGAAGTTACTATCAAATCCTGCCTCAGTCTTCTCTTCTCTAGACTAAATAAGCCCAGTTCCTTTAGCCTCTTCTCATAAGTGATGTCCCCCAGTCCCCAACCTTTTTTGTTGCCCTCTGCTGGACTCTCTCCAATTTATCCATATCCTTTAAAAAATGGACACTCCAGTTGTGGCCTCACCATTGCAGAATAGAGGGGAATAATTACTTCCCTTGATCTGCTGGCAATGCTTCTACTAATGCAGCCCAGTATGCTGTTACCCTTCTTGGCAACAAGGGCACATTGTTGACTCATATTCAGCTTATTGTCTACTGTAACCCCCAGGTCTTTTCTGCAGAGCTGCTGCTTAACTACTTGGTTCCAAGCCTATAGCAGTTCATGGACTTCTTCCATCCTAAGTGCAGGACTTTGCACTTGTGTTTGTTAAACCTCATGATATTTCTTTTGGCCCAATCCTCCAATTTGTCTAGATCACTATGAATCCTAGCCCTACCCTCCAATGTATCTACTACTCCCCCCATGAACTTGCTGAGGGTGCACTCTATGCCATCTTCCAGATCGTTAATGAAGATATTGAACAAAACTGGCCACAGGACCAGCCCCTGGACACTCCACTTGATACCGGCTGGCAGCTAGACCATGAGCCATCGAACCTGATGATCTAGGCAGCTTTCTATGCACTTTACAGTCCATTCATCCATTCTTAGCTTGCTTGCAAGAATGTTGTGGGAGACCATATCAAAAGCCTTGCTAAAGTCAAGGGACATCACATCCCCTCTTTTCCCTGCATCCACAGAGCCAGTCATTTCATCATAGAAGGCAATCAAGTTGGTCAGGCATAATTTGTCCTTGGTGAATCCATGCTGACTATTCCTGATCACTTTCTTCTCCAAGTCCTTCAAAATTGATTCCTTGAGGATCTGGTCCAGGTTTTTTCTAGGGACTGAGGTGAGGTTGACTGGTCTGCAGTTCTCTAGATCCTCCTTCTTCCCTTCCTTAAAGATGGGCACTATATTTGCCCTTTTCCAATCATCTGGGACCTCCCCTGATCACCACAAGTTTGCAAAGATAATGGCCAGTGGCTCTGCAAACACATCAGCCAGCTTCCTCAGCACCCTCGGGTGCACTGCAGCTGGCGCCATGGACTTGTACACATCCAGCTTTTCTAAACAGTCCCTAACCTGTCCTTTCACCACTGAGGGCTGCTCACCTTCTCCCTAAACTGTGCTGCCAGGTGCAGTAGTTTGGGAGCTGACCTTGCCTGTGAAGACAGAGGTAAAAAAGGCATTGAATACTTCAGCCTTTTCCTCCTCATCTATCACTAGGTTGCCTCCCCCATTCAGTAAGGGACCCACATTTCCCCTGAGCTTCCTCTTGTTGCTAATATACTTGTAGAAACCCTTCACGCCCCTTGCAAGCTGCAACTCCAATTGTGCTTTTGCCTTCCTGATTTCATCTCTGCATACCTGAGCAATATTGTTATATTCCTACCCAGTCATCTGTCCAAGCTTCTACTTCTCGTAAGCTTCCTTTTTGTGTTTTAACTCACTGAAGAATTCCCTACTAAGTCAAGCTGTTCACTTGCCACATTTGCTGTTCTTCCTGCACATTGGGATGGTTTGTTCCTGCACCCTCACTAAGGTTTCTTTAAAACACAACCAACACTCCTGGACTCCTTTCCCCCTCAGATGGGTCTCCTAGGGGATCCTGCCCATCAGTTTCCTGAGGGAGTCAAAGTCTGCTTTTATGAAGTTCAGGGTCCTTACTCAGCTGCTCTTTCTTCTTTTTGTCCAGATGCTGAACTCGATGATCTTGTGGCTACTGCTGCCCAAATTGCCACCCAATTTCTTTTCTACAATTAAACAGAAACTAGAGACTTTACTAATATATGAGGCAGTTCTTGGACTTACGACACAATTGGTTCCTGAAAACCGCGTCTTAAGTTGAAATGTTGCAACTCGGAACCGATTTTCTCATAAAAAAGCAATGTTATAAATGGGGAATTGGTTCCTGAACCAAGGACCCATACCCTATTTTCACCCAAAGTAACTCAGAATTTTGTACTCAATCAATTATAGATGAATAATATAGCTACATTAATGTATTTATATTGTAAATAGCAATCATATTGATTTAGAAGGAATTTTTTGAGGCGACTTTGCTGGACTTTTTGAAGGGTTCTTGGCTGGAGTCCTCTCAGGAGTCTTGGCTGCAAGTTTTTCTGGAGTCTCATCTGCTTTCTTAAAGAAAGTGTCCAAGGAAGTTTGGACAGATGTTCTCCAGGGAGATGGGTGATGCAGTGAACTTGTTTGCTGACGTGGTGTCACGTCAGATCAAGCGTTGTAAAGTCGACACTGGCATCAGAAAGTTGAAACGGTGTCAATTTATAAACATTGTAAGTGAGAAATGTTGTAACTCAAAATGTTGTAAGTCAAGGACTGCCTGTATATTATTCAGCTTAAGATGGAACCAAAAACAAATAAAACTTTATTGGAACGTGCTTTAATTTACTATATCATATATTATGTATAAAAACCCCCACAATCAACTAGGCAAAAATAATGGAAATATGTTATATTAGTCCTATACTTATTAGAGTTAAATGTACATGGCTTTTTCAGACTCATACAACGCAATCTAGCCTTCTTGAGCATCTTGATACTGCATCCAGTGTTTCACTGAAACTTATTTCCACACCTGAGTTTATGTTCATCTGAGTTAACATTTTACTTAGTTAAAACAGTCAGAAGGGCTGTGAAATGGGCATTACATTACCAGGAGCCACTAACAGACAGCAGAGCTGCAGAAGAAGGGATAGCCTGATTAGTGGAACATCAAGACCCTTAAAAAAGAGTGAAGGTCATGGACCAGGATGCAGCTGCAGAACTGAACCTCCTCCTCATGCCCCTCAGATCTTTTGACAGGGAGGGCACAACCCTCAGACCGACCTCAACACCCACCAGTTGATAATAGGTGAATTTATTGATACAAAGTGATAACAAAAAAGCAACAATACAAACAACCAAGCGATTCTATATCTACCAATCCTAGGGCTGTCATCAGAGTCAAAGTACATCTGGTCAGGATGTAGGCTCCACTCTGAGGCTCTCTCTCTTAGGTGTCAGCAGGCTGGCGGTGGAATGCTGAGGCCCACAGCCCCCCTCCAGTGCAGTGAATGAGATAGGCTGCTGGTATGCTCTTGGTCCAGGGAGTCCTTCCTGGGGGACAGAGATGGGGATCCCTCTCAAGGAAGAGAAGGAAGAAAGGGGGGAAGAGAAGGGACAGGGAGAGACAAAAAGGAGGGACAGGGAGGGACCTTTTGTTACTCTCAAGTCTCTGCTTTTGTATTCTCCTTCCCCCTGGATGACTCCTGATGACTCTTCATCTGTGGCTATCTCTGGTTGGCTGTCTCCCTGTGGTCACACATTCACATAGCCTTCTGGGCCTTCTTCTAATTTGATCTCTTCCTCCAAAACTGGGACTCAGCTCCCTTGCTGCTTTGGGGCCTTGTAGCTGGTATCACTTATCTCGTGTTATGGGACAGTATGGTAGATACATGTTTCCCTTGATTTATGTGGGTTCTTTATATGCAAATTCACTGTTATGCAATGAGCATATTTAGACCCATAATTTGTTATATGCAAGGTAAATTTGCTCTTATGCGATCAGCATAGATGCCCCCCTGCCCAACCAGGTAAGTCTGTGGGGGCGGGGAAAGGGCCATGGCCCTACTTACCCCAGCCCTGGCTGCCCCAGGCAGCCCTGGCTGCCCCAGTGGCCCCGGGAGTGGCCAGTGCCAGCTACCTGCAGCTGCTGGGCTGCACCATGCTCTGCCTGTCCCCCTGTGCCTGGGCTCACCACAGCTCCTGAGCTGTGCCATGCCGTGGTGCAGGCAGCTGGTGTTGGCCACTCCTGGGGCTGCTCCAGCATGGGCTGGGGGGGGGGGGGGCAAGGCGAAACCCCTGGGGGTCG
>NW_005842856.1:232141-238349 GCF_000455745.1 Alligator sinensis | reverse complement strand
CGGCGGCGCCTCGGGGCCGCCCGGGGGGCTGCGGGCAGCTGGTGCCAGCTGCTCCTGGGGCCACTGTATGTGGGGCTGGCGTGAGCACTGCTCTGTTCCCTCTGCTTTGCTGCCTTGTGCAGAGCCGGGAGTGGCACCCCTCCCCCCGCCCCTTCCCTAGTCCCAACCTCACTTCCTTCCTCCCTCCCTCACTGCTGTGGGAACCTATCCCTATTTGTTACATTGTAAAGTGGGTTCGCTTTATGTGAATTCAATTTATGCGCCGTTCTCCAGGAATTCATGTATAGCATAAATCAAAGGAAACCTGTACTTCTTTGGTTCCCAGGCTGTGCCCTTGTTGTGTTAGACAACTTGCCTGCCTTGAAGGCTCTGATCTAGTGTTATAGCATGCCCACCTGCATTCTCAGGCTGTGTCCATCCATTGGCCTTGTTGTGCTAGACAGCCCATCTGCTTTCAGGGCCATGAGAAGCTGTGTGTGTCTCCCCCAAGCTCTTTGGAAATCCACTTAACCCCTGCTGCCCATCTTGAATCCTTATAATGCATATATCTATACCTATATGCCAATTCCCCAAAATCAGGCCTTTAAGTGCCATTTTTAAGCCAACAAGATCCATCCCTGATTTCAAGTGTAAATGATGTTGTGCAGTTGGTAAACTGAGAAACAAACCCTCAAATTCCAGCCCTGATTAGTCTTCAAAGTTAGATGCCCAAAGGGTAAATCTATATGGCAAAAGGCAGCTGAGACCCTCCATGCTGACTCTGCTCACAAAATCTTCAGATCCAGAATCAGCATTAGAGGTGCAACAGTGACCTCTTGGGTTTGGTAAAACTGAGCAGTCCCTTCATAAAGCTGGTATTAAGGAAATTAAGTGTGGCAGTTTGAGGGAAGAGTTAGGAAGGTGGGCAGCAATAAATTGAAAACCAGGGCCATTATTTTTTTGCAAGATGAGATTAGAGATGAAAAATCAGATATCAGTTTTCCTTGCTGTCTGTGACAGCAAATTCTGTTTTTGAGTTTACCACCTCAGAAATCAGGAGATTAAAATTTTAGATGCCTATAAAGTATCTTAAAGCACCAAGTTCTGAAGCCAAGGCTTAGTAGAAGGTTTTGTTTCCTAAGGGGGTGAAGAGGTAAGGTGAGGCTGGAGCTATACCCATGGTAGAGCTGAAAAGACTAAGAGAATTCAGAAGTGTCTTCAATGTTGTGGGACAGAGTGTTTTGTATTAATAATGAGAATATTCAAAGACAGCTGCTGCCAGAAGGGAACTTAACTTGCAGCAACATTAGCAATGGCAATGGAAGCAGCAGAGAAGAATTTACATGATTTGGACTGAGGATTCAGGAACACTGTACAACAAACTGTATGGGGAAGAGGAGTCAGGCTTTCAGGCCCTGGAGGGATGTTTCTGCTGTGAGGAGCTCATTTTGCATGATTTGTGGATTTAAAATGGCAGGGGAATCAGCCCAGAGAAGTAGATTCTAATGGAAAGGAAGGAAACCAAAGGCTTTTTTTAGCCTTGAGGTAGGAGAAAGACTCAGTAAAACTCACCAATGTGCTTTCTGGGAGGAAAGCAAATATGACCAACTCAGGTAACAATTATACAATCTGGCTGCACTGATGGAATTAGATACTAGGGTTCCAGCTCTGAGGATCACTAGGTATATATATAATAGCAGCACAAAGCAGGATTGTGCCAGCTAGTGAATGGAGCTGACTCTCTGTACCTATACCACAGATAATGAAAGCAGCACAGCTAGTGAATGGAGGAGTTTGCTCTTGGTACAAAGAGTCAAGAGGCTGTTTGGGTGACCTACTCTGGGCTTGTTCTTTCAAAATATAAAAGCCAAAATGAAAAAATTATCAGGCTGAATGAGCCAGGGACAAAGGCACAGACTGATTCAAGACCTAAAAATTCACCTAAAAGTGAATTGAGGGGAATCTTCAAATTAGATCTTAAGGCTAGGGGTAGAAGTTACATATAAACCAGTTTAAGTGATTAGAAACTGGTTTAAACCTGTAGCAGAATAGAAGTTCCATGCAAATAAACCAGTTTCAAAATGGATGAAACTGGTTTAAGATAAATCTGGTTGAAGGTAGTATCAGACTTAACTGATTTAGGTCAAACTAGTTTATGAAACTTCTGTCCCAGACCCCTTCCTGATTCAAGTTAAATCACAGTCCCCCAGAATCTCAGCATGCTTTCCAGCTCTGGGTTGGACTGGGCTAGGGTGTCTGCTCCAGAGAACAAGGCTGGCCGGTCTGGGGCCAGGGAGGGGGGTTAAACTTCCCTTCCCTCAAGTACAGAGCTGCTGTGCTACAAACTTACTGCTGACTGTGAATGTGGACTACAAATCCTAGAGGCATCTGGAAGCAGGAAGAGGAAATGATGACCAACCCAGCAAAATCCTGCTGTTTTGATTGTATAGGTATATATATTTATTATATAGGTATATTGATTGTGGACTGCAAATCCCAGAGACCTCGGGGGCAGCAGGAAGAGGAAGTGAACACACAGCCCATGATGACTATATGCTAGAGAGCCATTCTCTAGTGCCCCCTGGCTTCTGGCTTGAGCCACTGTAGGCATGTGACTGCATTTCCTGAATCAAAAGTTCTGTTCATTTGCTTATTGGTTCAGTCTTTGCAGTTTAGACTAATCTGCAGAGATTGAATTAATTCAGCCTTGGGCTTTTTGACTGTCTGTACTTAGCCTAAGAAAACACAAACACTACAGGAAAACTAAGATGCGCACACAGCCAATTTGAAAGAAGGGGTTCAAGACCTTATGGGAGATAATGGCTAGTATTTCTAGCCCAGGCGGTATTATGTCAGAAGAAATGGAAGGAAGACTAGCTCTTTATGGAAAGTTTGACAGGCTTGAAAAGAGGGGCAGCATTACACTAGCACATTTTGGCAAATGGGCCTCATCTATAGTGTTAATGGTAAAACCAGATCACACCATCTTCATCTGTGGGGATTTTTAAAGGCCTCCAAAGAGCACTGAGCAAGTCGCCCTGGGTGGAAGACTTGCTCTGTGTGAGTGTGTGTGCATTTATGTGTGTGTGTGCATGCATGCATACATGCACACACCCATGCATGTGGGGAAGTATTAAAAAAAATCAATCAGCTAGTCATGTAGCACATCATACTGGAGGAAGATACTAAGCAGTATACCACTACAAACACAGGAACTGATGCCAGCGGCTATAGTGCCATATAAACTATCAGTAGGGGCCTACTGAATTCATGTGTAGCCCAGGTAACTTGGGTATATACTCCCCTTCTCCAATTGAAGGGGATTGTTAGCTGGCAGATGTGCTGTGGGGGAACTGCAGATCGCTCAGTTTCCCTCTGTCCTTATAGAACCAGGCCAGGACAGTCAGGGGACTTAACTATATAGAAATTTATTTACATTAACTTATCACAAGGGAAAGGAACATGGATATAAACATATGTACAATATATATATATATTTAGAAGATATCTAAACCAGTAACATAAACAATACCCTCTGGGTAAATGGCATAAAACCTTATACCAGTGCTCCAGATACAATTAAGTCACAGGTAAGTATCTGATCTGAAACAGATAAACCCCAAAGATAAACTCAATCCTGAGGGGAAACCCCAATGCCCTTGGGCTTTTTCCAAGCCCTACAAAGAAGCTGGTAACTTTACGGGGGCCCTCCCAGTGAGATGTTCCTTTTCAGGAGCCCTTAACTAACTGGGGGGGGGGGGGGGGGGGGACTCCTCCTCCCCTGTGGGAATCCTCTTTTCCCTGCAACTCACGGCTCTCATCGTGTTTCCCGAGCCCTACAAGGAAGCTGGTAACTTTAGGCGGGGGACCTCCCAGTGGGACCTCCACTTTCAGGAGGGGGACTCCTCCTCCCCTGTGGGAATCCTCTTTTCCCTGCAACTCACGGCTCTCATCCTCTGCACCAGGCTGTTCTCTCACCTGCAGTTGGCTTCGGGAGGGAGGGCGATTGCTGTCCCCTGGAACAGGGCTCTGCTATGCAGAGCTTCTGGGGCCTCTGGCTTGGCTCTGTCTGCTGGCCCAGTAGCCCGATCACTGTCTGGCTCTCTGGACTCAACCTTTTGCTATGGGTCAGAGGCCTGAGCTGCCTCATGCAGCACCAGACTCGATCCACTCCTTGACCTTCTGTGCAGCACCTCCTGCACCGAGCTTCCAGCCTCATTCCAGGGGCTGAGGACCTGAGCCACCCAAGCGCTCCAAAGGTCCTACTTTGTGCACCATCCTGTGCACTGTGTCTCTGGCCGCATGCCAGAGGTTGCAGACCAAGCCACCTCACGCAGTTCCCAGGTTCTGGACACCGTGTGCTGTGCTGCACACCGAGAGCCTAGCTGCTGGAGCTGTCCACCATTCCCCGCTGATGGAAGTCTTCAGGGGTGATTCTGGGCTACTGCTTTGCCCTGCTGAGCAGCTCCTCAGCTCTTCTAAGCCTCGCTCGTCTCTGTCCTGAGGAGAACACATTCAATGATGTGTTTTCCTCATGCTGGGCACGCAGCTCCTTTTATATGCTCCAGGGCTCCGCCTCTGAAGTCTTTTGGACCTAACTGTTGCAGTCTTCAATCAGGTCCGGGAGTGGGGGGTAACTCCTCTCCCCCTCCCCTCAGGAAAGGGGCATGACTTAACTCCTCTTGCTGCCTCCTGATTGGTGGATGAGCTCCACCAATCAAAACAGCAAAATCTCAAGGCTGGGACTCAACCCAAGCTCTGAAAGGCAAGCCTGCTACACACAGGATGATCCCAATTCCGTTTCTTCTTCTGTCTTCACTGCTATAGAAGAGTTTAAATCCTCCAATCTCTCTCACTTTGTTTCCTGTACACATGGAATATGTACTTTCCAACAAGTCTGCCACTTATCCACTTCTTCCTGTCATACTCCCCACACTGAACGTTGCAACTCTCAAAGCCTTTCTTTGGACTAGCTTCTTTGGCCATACCCATCCTTGGTGCAGTAGCCCTTGCCCATTTCCCACAGAACCCAGACATTGATTTTGCACATCGCCTACCACTGTAGTTAGTTGGGTATGCCCTAGCTAGGACATACCTAACTTGGGCTTGGATCGGCATCATGATGATTTGGCAGAGATTTTTTTACAGCTGGATGCACTTCCTGACACTAACCCTCCTCCTTTATCCAGGCTTGGGACTGGCATTGGATGGGTACAATTGCTCATTCACAATAGAGTTAGGTCCCTAACTATCAGTACCTGTAATTTTCAGAGCCATGGAAAACATGTTGAAGGATATCTTTTGTGATATGTGGGGACTGCTGACATTCTTAACGCAGACAGAAGTAATGCTGCAGTTCTATTAACTTTATAGACAGTACCTCGGAGATTGGAGATGACAGGAGTTTTGCATAAAACAAAGTAATTTTAAAAAAAATGAGGCTAGTGGTATAGTTGGATTACAGGATACACTTAGCAGGAGATTCAACCTATATGGGTCTGAAGGCACGTCAAATGACCAGATCCCCAGCCCTTCCAAAAGCAACTTTGTTACGGGCATACTTGGCTATGTTACGTATTTGATGTCTAAAGCATTCCTTGGAATCTGGACTACATCAAGCTGAGTGTGGGCCACGCACATGGTGACCCTTGTCATCTTCTAGTGGCACTGAATAGAACATATCTTTTAAGTCCAGTGTTACTGCCCACCATTCACCTCCCGCCTGGATTTCCGTTATGCCGTGTATAATTTCCATTATTGTGTGGGTCGCGGGCATTTGTAGTAAAGCACACTGGCGATTGGCCTGTCGGTAATCGACTACCAGCCGGGCTTCCGATGGGTTCCCTGGCTTTGGGATGCCCCACCCCGGCGAAAGATAAATAGAGGATTTTACACTTATACAGCCTCGATGTTGTAGGTTCTGTAGCAGCTTTTTGACTGATTCTTGTAGACCTTCCTTTGTCGTGATTGGTCTATAACACCACGGCGTTGGGTTCTTTATGGTCGGTCGGTGTTTTCTCACATGTGGGACACATAATGGCAAGTCTGAAACGATATACTGTTGTAATTGAAGTAATTTGATTCCTGGTACCCCTAGGATGTTTACACGCCCTAGGGTTCCGGATATAATTTTGTTGTTGATTTTAAATTTAATTACCGGGGTACTCTTGATGGAGTTAAGCCCCTGTACAAATACTATTCTTGATGTTTTCTTGTGTGGGACATTAGG
>NW_005842856.1:230803-231227 GCF_000455745.1 Alligator sinensis | reverse complement strand
TGTTGGGAGACCTTTTAGGGGATAATTTAGGAGATGATTCCTTTTCTCCCTTTTGTTTTGCTACTTGCACTCTTGGAACAGCAGATGCGTTCTCTACCTTAAAAACTTTCCTAAACTCCGGCAACTCATGAAGAATATTTCCGATGGGGGTTCCTATTAGTGTAAATAATGACATTTTGAGAAGTGTCGCTTGATCGCGCCCATAAAGCTCTACATACGCTCATATTGCTTCTTGAGACGCAGGGACCCTACCTGGTTCCTGGCACCAGCGATGAGGCCAATAATCACGCCGTTGCTCTTCAGTTAGTGTTAATGGATAGGCATCAGCATCCCAGATAAGATAACTCATGCCGGCTATAGCATATAAGAGCTGTTCCGATGTCGGGTTACTGGGTGGATTTTTGTGCCACTTATAGATTTGATT
>NW_005842856.1:224080-229301 GCF_000455745.1 Alligator sinensis | reverse complement strand
ACTTCGCCCCCCTTATTTCCCTGGGGCCCTGATTTCTGGGTGCTATTCTCCTCTCTCCGCTTTGGCGATTCCATCCTCGTCGCCATGTGGGCCACGATTCCCGGATGGTCCTTGGGAAACGGCCGCAGTTGCGTGTCAAGTGGGGCACCGGGTGGTGACACCAACCCAGACACGCTCGGGGATGCCAAGTGCGAGGAGGAGATAAACACCACAGACAATGAGGTGTGAAATAAAGTTTGATATTTACTTACAAGACTGACGAACAGTAGGTTGAAACAACTTGGAGGGTGATATAACTTGGAGGTGATGAACTATATACAGCAGCAAAGGACAAGCGATGGGTGGCGGGTGAAGACCGCAGTATACAAGTACGATGTCTGGTTGGGACAAAGTACAGGGCGTTCCGGATTTGGCAAGGCAGTAAACTATAATGCTCGGAGCGACCAGAGCAGCTTCTGCTATAGACCTAGGGGTCTGACCAGGCCCCAAGATGGGTGATCAATCTGTCCTGAGAGTCGGAGCCTGGGGACCACACACCGAGGCGTGCGGTCCCCTATATAACTTTTTTGGCCAAACAGGAAGCTCCCCTGATGGTACATTCTGGAACCCATGGACATGCTGGCCAGCCAGCCATGCCCATTAGGTGGTCTTTGATTGGCTAGACCACAGGTGATCACACCCTGATCACACATCGCTCGCATGTTGGGTCAAATTGCTGATACACTTGGCCACCGCATCACTATTTACAATGGTTGCGTCACTTAACACTTTGATACAATAATCTGGTGGGGTCACTTTGCTTGTTGACACTGAGGAGTACATCTAACAGTCAAGCAGAGAAACACCATCAAGTGGACTGTAGGGCCTTACTTTGATAGGCCTATAAGTTTACCTCTTGCTTGGCCGTGCTGCCTTCCTAAAGGAAGTAAATAACAGCTGTCTCTTGAGTACAGCTGTATTTGATTTTCTGTGATTTGTATATAGTGGGTTGACACTGATATTTTTCCTTCTTGGTAATAAAATCACTGGGTTGTATGTTGTTATTTGAAAACTGACTCCATAAATGTTTCAGTAAGTGAAATGTTTTAACAAGCATCCACCAACCTCATGGGCTATTTACTTAAACCAATAACTTATGCTTAGAAAAACAGTGTAAGTTAAAGAAAAAAACAGCAAACCATTTGCAGAGCCCAAACCAAATTTCCCCTTAGTCCAACCATTAAACATTTCCTAAAAAGAAAAAAAATATGCCCTGACTCCTTGCTTGGCAATTAAGCTATTCACAACTTGTCTGGTCTGATCTCTCTGCTTTAAGCTTTATTTTTATGCCTCAGCTTTGGCCCTGGGGATTTGTAAATGAGGTCAGCCCAAACCCCACACGAGACCTAGAGGCAGCAGACTGTTTTATAATACTAAGGAGGGTGGTGGGGGAACAGTTTACCAGGCTCATGTGATCCTAACCACCTAAGTGTATCTGAATGCTGGTTGGGCAGTCATTCACATCCTGCTAAGCATCCTGCCTAAGTAAACACTATTAATGGGCATCCAGAGAACAGCCCTCCAGTGCCCTCTTCCTCCTCAGCCACATGAATAACAGCCACAAGTTGTTGGAGGGTAGGTTTAGATTAGACATGCGTAAGAACTACTTCACAGTTAGGGCGCCTACGATCTGGAACCAACTTCCAAGGGAAGTGGTGCTGGCTCCTACCCTGGGGGTCTTTAAGAAGAGGCTTGATGCCTACTTGGCTGGGGGCATTGGAGCCCAGGTTTCCTCCTGCCCAGGGAGGGCGTCAGACTTGAAGATCTACAAGGTCCCTTCCGACCCTACTTCTATGATTCTATGAAACTGCACTGTTTTATTTATGTCTGCACACAAATAAAGCATTTTGTTAGCAAAGGCTTAAATGCAGGGTTTATAGCTTACATACATTTATAAAGGAGACATGCCCAGCGTTAGCAGAAAGGCTGAAGAAACACCATCCAAAGCAAGTAGTATTTAGTTTGCTCTCCCTCCCAACAGTACCTACCCGCAGAGGGTTTTGGCTATTGAACTCGTATCAGTAAGGATGTCACAGGCCTTCACCTCCTGCTGCATCTTAGCTCCATCATCCTATATGGTTGCATGGAAAGAGAAGGTGCTTTGAAGTATGCAGGGTGTGTGGAGGTACAGTTTAACAGCCTGGGCCCTCCCACACAGCAGAGTGCTGGCAACTCTACTGCAGCCCCTTTGATACATTTCACTCAGTACCTGGATCATCTGTTGCTATCAACAGAAGTTCTGTAGCCAGAATAAATACAGATTGTCTCCTCCCCCCACTCCATGGCCCATGGTCAAAATGGGTGTGCAACCTTAGTGACCACTGACTACTCTAATGTGCCACTGGTGACTGGTGCAATTTTGAGTAACCTCCAGGCTGTTTTATATTGTTTTGGGACACAGTTTAATCTACAGCTAGACTAACATGAAGGAGACTTTTAGTGACCCTTTTACAACCCTCTGCAGGGTGTGTGCATCCACATGTGGACACCAACCACTCCTCAGCCATAAGGCTGGTATAAGTGAGTGGAAAGCTTGCTGCATAATATTGAAACCTGATATGCATGAAAATAAAGTGTTGCCTTTATGGTAATTTTATTGTTACTAGCAGATATTCCTATTTCATTTTTAAAAAGTTCTTTTTGCATAAAGAAGTCAAGCTACAGCCAAGTTGAATTCACAGGATGGCCTTTTCCACCTCTGTCCACATAGGGTGATGCTTTTCCACAAACAAGCTTACACGTTAAAGTGTGAAGCCATTTTATATGGTGCTAACCTTGTCCCTCCCCTCATAAGAACACTCCTTACATGTGAATGAGATAGTATACGAACGCCAGGCCATTGGGAAGCTGCTATTGACAACTGGGATTTAAATATAGCTACAGATGCTACTTGGGACCCAGTGTTCTCAGCGTAATGTAATATCCCAACCCTCTCTTCAACCAAGGACTTGGACTCTGTTTCTCTTCCCTACCTGGACTCCAACCCTTCCACTGAGCCTCTTTCTCCTGCTACCAGAGTGTGTGTGTGTGAGTGTGAGTAAGTGAGAGAGAGAGAGAGCCAATAAATTCATGGGGCTGTGTAGTGTGTTGTCACTACACATGTCATGTGTAGTATGTTAATAACATAAACCTGTTATTTTGAAACTCCGAGTTGGGTTTTTGTGTTTCCTGACTGTTTCCCCCTTGCCACCACTTATCTGCCTCCTGATCTCCCAGCTGTCTGCCTCAGTTTCCAGGCCCAAACTCCCAGCTATCTGCCTCTCTCTCTTTCCTGGCTGTCTCCTCCTTGCCACCAGGCTTTTCCCCTTGCACCAGTGACCTCAAATAACCCTGGGGCCCCTTGACCTTAATTAACCCCAGCTCCCCTCCAGTCTGGTGGTTCTAATCCTGGCCCCAGCAGCTTTCACTCCTGGCACATTCACTGTCTCATTTGAACTTCTCTCCTTCCCCTCCTTCTGGAGATCTTTGACCCTTGATTCTCCCTCCCATAGTCACCAAGCACCCAAGTACCCTAAGCACACACATACACTCCCACACCACCCAAGTGAGGACCTCACCTGTGTGTATGTGTAGGTGGGTGGTTTGTGTGTAAATTGGTGAATATACATATATGTCATTGTGTGTGATATACGAATTAGTGATCCGTGTATGTGTATTGGGTGCACGGGTATTAACAATTGATTTTTGTCTAACTTTAAGTGTGTATAGTGTATAGGTGCTTGAATTGGTGATAGGTATGTGTGTGTCTAGGCTGGTAATTTTAGATGTGCGTGTGTGTGCCTGAGTTCGTAGTGTGTGGGTGTATGTGCCTAGTATGTGTGTATGTGTCTAATTGATTTTTGAGAGTGTGCATGTGTAATTGTACACCACGCCCTCCTGTCTAACAGCGTGATATTGAGATCCTGATCGTTGGCCTGACCGCATAGGGCAACAGCAGTACGGGCAAGCTGCATGAAGCACCCCTGCAGCTGGGAGATCACGTCAGTTGTGGTCTCCCAGCTCAGGGGACCCCTGGGGCACCCCTGCCACTGGGATCCCTGTCAGCTGACCCAGCCTTCCAGTTTCAGGAACTTGCTTCTTGCCAATGCAGCAGGAGCCTGGGATTGGGCTTCTCTTTCACTGGCAATAAGGCATGATAGGATCTAATGCAGGGGTCGGCAACCCCTGGCACATGTGCTGAGCGTGGCACACAAGGCCGTTTTGCTTGGCAAGTGATGGCTGCTGGGTAGCTGCTCTGGGTAGCTGCTGCCAGTGACGGAGCCCGGGCTGCTCCCAGCAGGGCTTGCAGCATCCCAGCTGCCTGCTGGGAGCGGCCTGGGCTCCGGGGTGGCAGCAGCTCCCCAGAACCGGGGCCGGCTGCAGCCGGGAGGCTGCAAACAGCTGTGCTGGGCTCCGGAGCCCCAGCATCAGCTCTGTACCCACGCGTGTATGCGTGCCTCGGAGCAGGAAGTGGGGGAGGGGCCTGAGGCAGTGCAACCCCAGTCTCTCCCTTGCTCCTGGCACAGAGCTGGTGACTGGACTCCAGAGTCCAGTTCAGCTGTTTGTAGCCAGCCTGGGCTCTGGGCAGCTGCAGCAATCAGTGGGCAGGCTGGAAACAGCTGTGCCAGGCTCCACAGCTCCAGCATCAGCTCCATGCTGGCAGTGACTGCATGTGTACCTCAGAGCGGACAGTGGGGCAGTGCAGCCTGCCCCGAGGTGTGCATGCCGTCGCCACCAGCATGGAGTTGATGCTGGAGCTGTGGAGCCTGGCACAGCTGTTTGCAGCCTGCCCGCTGCTTGCTGCAGCTGCCCAGAGCCCAGGCTGCCTACAAAGAGCTGCGCTGGGCTCCGGAGCCCAGTCATCAGCTCTGTGCTGGGAGAGGGGGGGAGAGACTGGGGTTGCGCTACCTTAGGCCCCTCCCCCACCGCCCTCTCCAAGGCGTGCCTGCATGCACCGGTATAGAGCTGATGCCAGGGCCTGAAGCCTGGCACAGCTGTTTGCAGCCTTCTGACTGTAGCCAACCCCAGCTCTGGGTAGCTGCTGCCAGCCGGGAGCCCGGGCTGCTCCCAGCAGGCATCTGGGACACTGCAAGCCCTGCTGGGAACAGCCTGGGCTTCAGCAGCTACCCAGAGCTGGGGTAGCTGCTGACAGCCACAGAGCCTGGGCTGGGGGGGTAGGGGCTTTGGGTGCGGGGGCACAGGG
>NW_005842856.1:180076-224066 GCF_000455745.1 Alligator sinensis | reverse complement strand
CAGCAGGGCTGGGGGGCAGGGGCTTTGGGTGGGGGGCAAGGGCACAAGCAGGGCATCCTGCCATGTACCCCCTGCCCTCATTTTGTTTTTCTGGCATGCTGGCACTCCGGCACCTTCCAGGGTAGGCATTGTGGTGTTTTTCAGCACTCTGGCCAAAAAGCTTTGCCTATCCCTGATCTAATTCATGATCCACACAAACATGCCTCCTGCCATGCATGCTATAGCAGGAGGTGCTATCGTGTGGCTCATGCATTAGATCCCATCTCAGTGGGGGGGGGCAAGACTCTTCTGATTTTTATTATGAAGGGTATGCACATATCTAAGTAAACTTTTGGAAAATCTGAGGAACATCTCTGTAGCAGTGAAAGAGTGAACCCCTCTGCCCAACCCACCTCTCAATTGAGAAGAGCTGCAACTTTGTTTGCTGGAAAAGGGCTACAGGAAATACAAACAAAACTTGAGAGGTGGCACGTGCATGGCCTTCCCTAAGGATAAATATGCTTGCTTGCATAAAGAAACCTTTTGATTTGATGAATACATCCCTTTTAGTTCTCTGAATGTGTGCAGAGGAAACTAACAGTTGCACACAAATTGAGGCACTGTGGATAGTGTGCTTATTGTACCAGTGTTTATATCAGATTTCATGGCTCAGGACAGTTTGGATGCCTGGTGGAGACTGACAGAATCCTTCTATCAATCTGGTCCTGGACAGCTCTACAACCTCTGTCTGCCACTTCTGCTGCTTTGGGATTTATTTTAGTGGCTGCAGCATTGACCCATACCTTCCCCACATGGTAGTGGTATCTGAAAATCTCTACAGATAAGGAGTCAGTGGCACACCCCTTGGTCTAGGATGAAGAGACCAAGCTCATTGCTTTTCAGTATTTGTGTGCCTGAGCAAGTAGAAGGAGTCGCATGTCCCTGAAGAGTGAACATAATGATGGTTCAAGGAAGTTGCAAGCTCCATTAGTGAAGGCAGCTCCGAAGATCAGCTTTGCCAAGTGAGTGACTATAGAAATAGAGAATGATGCCAGAGGCCCTTCTAAACTCCAGTGTCCCTGGTTCTCCTGTTGTTAATGATAAAGAACAATGTGAGGGGCAAGGATTTTTGTGGGTGACATCTTGAGAGAACAAAGTTTGGGTACTTGGTACCCAAAAGCTTGTTTACATTCCTCTCAACTATGCAGTCAATCCAATAAAAGATACTGGTCCACAAAAATCCTTGCCTCCTATTTTTCCTGGGACAGCACCCCAACCATAATAAAGAAGAAGTTGGACAACAATCATTAAATAAATAGGCTGTAATATCTGTACAAAATTATATAAATACAAGTTTTTTGGGGGAGGGACTGCCTCCTTTTATAGTATTTAGCAACCCTTATAATCTTATTGTGATACTGCTATGTCACAATTCATAGGACAAACATTTAGAATTACATTCATACTGTGCAAAGGTAACAGAAAGGCCTCTCAAGACTTCGTTTCTGAATCTTTATCCTAAGCACAGTTAGTTATCCAACAGGTGATCCTCTGAATAGGTCTTGCTAGTAAAGAAATGTAAATATCTTGCCTCACTGCCCTTCATTAGTTATTTTAGTAAAAACAACCATCACATTATTATTAAGGAATCTGTCCTTCATTCCATGCATAACTTCCATGCTGCATATTAAAAAAAACCCTCCCCACAAATGTCATAGTTTACAAAAGCACTCTGTACACAGTGAAACGTATCCCAAGTTAAATGTGAATGTTATTAAAAATAGGAAAAATACATTATTACCACTGATTTTACAGGAACAAAACTGCAGGGAGATAAAAAAGTCCCCAAAATAGTTTTATCTGGACAACATAATGTACAATTATTAATACTGCACTTTTTATACAAGAAATCCTAATAAATATACACAAAAGATATACATTTACATACACAGAAACACATTCTCTATTTTTCTTTTTAAATAAAAGTTACACTGATTCTTAGGAACAAGTTTTCTTGGAGACCCATTGTAGAGTGCATGTTTACTGCCAGATACACTTTGGAATGACCAAACTGCAGGCGATTTAATGTAATGGACCTGACATTGACCTCACAAAAGAACTTCCAGGCTTGTTGAAAAATCCATATGTAATGGAAGCTACAACATATCAATACTTTCAGAGTGTTTTATTACTTCACCACCACATGTGAGCCCCACTGGGGCAACATAAGAGCCACAGCCAAACCTTTAATGTAGAGGTGGTCCTGAAATAAAGCTTCTGACCTGGACATCTCACCCTTAAAGTTTGGGGAAGTTGAGATCCCAGTTCTCCAGCTTGAGTCTGTTTTTAATTTTTCATGCATGCAAGGTGCTGAGCAACCTAGATTTCCACTGACCTGACTTGAGAGCACCCAGGACTTAGCTTAATGAAGCACTTAACTGATTCAACCTATTGATCATTACTGCCAGCAGGAGAGAGAGAGAGAGAAAGAGAGAGAGAGAGACCCATAATGAGCAAGCAAAGTCACATTACAGATGTGAAATCTGAGCTTTGCCTCTCAGCTCACATCTGCAGAATTCTATTGGTGGACATAAAACTATGCTGTTTTCTAGCATCCAGGGTTTTTGTTTTGGTGTCTTTTAAGAATTGGTACTGCTACTGTGAAACCAATGCTGATGAGACTACATTCTGCATACCTACGTAACGGGAACAACCAAAAGGAACAACCATTTTTCTTGGGAGACCCATCATAGAGAGCATGTTTACTGCCAGACACATAGTACAGGAACAACAGGAACAACCATTTTTCATGAGAACAGAGCTGCTGTGATTATCATCAGCGGAGGACTTGGCTATTAGGATAGAAACATTCCTCACTGGCAGGACATAAAGACCATTTTTACAAACTAAATATTATCTGTAAGCCCATAACAGATCCCAGATCTGAAAGCCCCTGAACTCTGGGAACCTGGGCTCCTTCGTACTCAGCATACGTCTTAAATCATGTTTAGATTTAACGTGGTAAGTAGCTCTTGTTGCTACAAACATACATCTCTTGCCAGTGCTCCACAATGATAGAGCAACATCAGCAAGTTCACAATATAGTTTGTCAATAGCATATCATTCTGTCTCTCTCTTTCCTCTTCTGTATAATCCTGTACTTCATCTTTCCTTTTGCCTCTTCCTGCTGCGGAGAAAACTATGCACTTATTCAGATGCTTTTAAAATTAATTCATGCTTTACCACAGTTCAGCCTCCTGTTCAGGTACCAAGGCCCAGATCATCAAAAGCATTTGGACAGTAATCATTTGAGGATCTGGGCCTAGATTCTAATTATAGGAGTGAGAGAAAGGAGAGGGAACTGGAACCCAGTCTTGGAGACAACAGACACTTTTAAAAAGCAAAACTATAACTTTTATGTCCACAAACCCTCCAAATTAAGTACCTGCCTACTGAATGTATAATGCTCAAATCAGGTTTTCAGCAGCCCAGGGCATGTCAAGCTGTTTGATTCACAGTCTGGTAGTCTGATCTGATGCTAATGGGATGTTTGTTGTGTGGTACTTACACATCAACAAAGAGATGGGGATCTCAAGACCTGTATGTAGATTGCTATACAGCTCAGTTCCTCTTGGCGCTGTCTTGCTTGTAATATGGTTCTCATCATCTTTCTTTTCGGTCCCAGCACGACCGTTTTGCTGCATTCTGTCTCCCAGCTTGGTAGAAGGGAAGATTTGTCAAGTCCTTTACAACAATGATTCAGTAAAACATTTTTTTAAAAAGGGGGGAAATAAATAAAATGAAAACCGAATTCTGTCCCATGTATTTTCTTTGTAAGAGTCCTTGCTGTAGTGAAGCAAAGGCTGATGCTCTGTTCCTCCATTTTGGCTGCTCCATTCTTCATGCTTTTCCACAAGTCCCGCAGCAGCGAGATTTGAACTGGGTGAGTTGACAGAGTTTGAGCTGCTTCACCTTCTCACAGTACCTGGTGGTGTCTCTGCATTCCACTAATCAAAGGGGAATAAAAAAAGAAAAAGGTGGTGAAACAATGAAGGAATCATTACCAGTCTCAGAGAAACTGTGATTCTTAGGTGTCTTGCCTGGAAAAGGGGCCACTGAGGGCAAATCTATATATGCAATTAATGTGCCAGATTTTTCTGCACAGAAAATTCAGGTGCATTAAACTGTGCCCAGGCACTCACCTGAACATGTGCCCATTGGGAGCAAAATTGTTCCCAATGGGAGCAATTCAGTCTAGGGCTGCTCCTGCCCTTTCTGTCCCCTGAAGAAGCCAAGGGGCGCTCCAGGATCCCAGGGGTGCCAGCCCTGGGCTGGCAGGGGGCATGGGAGCAGGTCCCAATCTCTGGAGGCAGCTGCCTCCCAGCTGCATGGAGATGGGGAATGGTCCCATTCTCTGCAGGGCGGGGAGAGCTGTCCAGGCTCTGGGGACAGCTGCCTCTCAGCTGTGTGGTGATGGGGACTGGTTCTAATTGGCATGTGGCTGGAAGGCAGCTGCCCCCAGAGTCGGGACAGCTTTCTCCCAGCTCTGGGGAGACTGGGGCTTAGCCAGGCAGCGGTGGCCTCCTGCTGCTTGGGGTGGCCGCGAGCAAATTGCTCCTGGTCAGGGTCTACACAGGCGCTTTAGTGTATTAGTTAATGCGCCATTTTTCTAGTGCCGGCACTAGCAAATGGTGAATTAGACTAATTTAATGCCCAGTAATTGATGCACATGTGTAGCCAGTGATGCTTTACTGCACATTAGACTAATCTAATGCACATTAAAAAATCATCTCTGTTTATATGTGCATGTGTAGATGTAGCCTGAGAGACTGGACTTCAGACTGAACCTTGAAAGTGGGAATTCAGGTGGGCTCAAAGAAGAACTTAACATTCAGCTGTTGTTTCTAGAACATGAAATCAGAGAAGAGGCTTCTGGGTAAATATTAGGTTTGTGGGACACTCAGATTTCAGTGTAGCTCTCACTGCACTGGTTGGGGCTTTTCCCTATCTTAGATATAGGATGTCAGTTGCTATGTGAGAGGTAAAGGTGTAAATAAAATAGGTATAAGATTTTCCCTCCTTAAGAACCTTCATGAATATTAGTGCAATGCTTGAGTTCCACAATGGTTGTCCTAGAGGTTTCTATGCAATCTAGTTCTAGAGCTGAACTTGTAGCCTTGAAGAGAAGGATTAAACTGGCTCTAAGATACCTTTTCGTCTTTCTTAAATACTGGGCATTGGGAGTTCCCTGGTTTAACTGCAACAGCTGTGGAAGCCTGTCTAATTTACATCAGCCTCCAGGTGTTGCCCTGGTGTGAAATCTCCACTAAGTTTTGTGTGCTGTAGCAACCAACAAGCCACACATAGTTCACTAGGGCTTCTGAGGGCATCAGTGGGCAGATTTGCAGCTGTTTTCCATAGTACCTTTGCCAAAGGACCCTCTCCTGGCTAGCAGTGGGGATTTCATGGATCACAGAATCATAGAAAATGAGGGCTGGAAGTGAGGTCATCTAGTCCAACCCCCTACTCAAAGCCAACTATATAATCTCATTGCTAACTGTATAATCCCAGCCAAGGCTTTGTTTAGTCAGGTCTATTTGAGGGCCTATTTATGCCACTGACCTTTTTATTTGGCCAAAAGGGTGAGGATCTCATCACCTTCAAGTTCTATCTGTGTCACCGTCCTATTCGCTCTCATTAAGACAACTCGTGATGGGGAGGGGAGGGGAGGGGAGGGGAGTGTCTGCCAAGTCACTGTATTTGCATTTAGAGGGAAGAGAACACCTGGTGTAGGTGCTGCTTCCCCTAATGTGATGCTGCAGAGTGGTGCTCTGCACGCCTGCCTGTGCACAGCACTGGAATCTCTGACTACATACCATTCTCTAGGAGTGGGCCTTTAAACTCAATATTTGGGAACTATAACTGGCAAAGGGTGAGTGATCTGCATTCTTGCTGCCTGCTGTACCCAGGTGGAAATTTGACACATAAAGTTTAGCTTTAGGAGAGGCACATCTGTTCCAGATTACTTTTTCAGTATTTATAACTTGTATGTTTTTTTGCAGGCCCAATTAAATGTTTGTCGCCTCAAAGCCACTTCCACTCTAGGAATTTCCAGCACTAGCCAGCTAATCTCCTTCAGGCAAACAATCTATTCCTAACTTTTCTTTCTCTCCATGCCAGTAACAGAAACTCAAGACAACCCTTTCCCTTATTAGAAATGGGATATTCCACTGGTTCCCACCCCTAACAACAACAACCAATTCATGAGACACTCTTGTAGAAATGTTGAATTTTGCAGGCTGTATTGCACAGCTTGTTAATTAAATATTTGCCCAAGAAGCCCACTGTACTCTGGGTGCCAGGTTCTTCAGTGAAGATTTTTTCCTGTAGGAACATACTGTTTTCACAGGGGGTGATGTTACAGCGTTGCCAGTTGGAAGGCCTTGGTCTCCAAGAACAGTAGAGCTCTTGCATGGGTTTGTTAGTATGGACATGTACACATTCCACACGCCTTGACTGGAAGCCGTAGTTACCACAGGTAGCTGTGCACACAGTCCAAAGACTGACTCTCCAGTGCACACCGCAGAGCTCTGTCCAGCAGTTCTGAGTGCTCAAAGGCCTGTGAGTAGAAGGGACTTGTGTATTATCAGCATACAAAACAAGAAACAAAACAGAGAATCACACATGGTCTTCCCCAAGTACTGGAAACAGGAACACTGATCCTGAGCTGCTGGTCTTGATCCAGTGCAGCTCCATTGTCCAAATGGACTAAGCCAGTGGTTTTCAATAGCGCTGTGCGAAATTTCGTCGGGTGTTTCGTTTCGATGCGTTTCGAGCTTGAAACAGTGAAATCAAAATGAAACAAAAGACTTTGAAATAGCTTTGAAATGAAATGAGGGCACTTGAAACATTTTGAAAGTTTTGAAACATTTTGAGTTTCAAAACTGGGCTTACTTGGCTTCACCACTGGTTCCAGCTGGCAGCAGCAGCCTGCTGTCATCCTGTGCGCAGATCCGGGGGCCCGCACCACCTGGGAGGAGACTGGCACAGCCCCGCAGCACTCCCAGGGGGTGTGGGCCCTGGGATCTGCACACAGGATGACAGCAGGCTGTTGCTGCTGGCTAGGGCCAGTGGCAGCAGCAGTCTTCCCAACGCTTGGCACAGGCTGTGCCCGTTTGAAACATTTTGAGTTTCAAAACTGGGCTTACTTGGCTTCACCACTGGTTCCAGCTGGCAGCAGCAGCCTGCTGTCATCCTGTGCGCAGATCCGGGGGCCCGCACCACCTGGGAGGAGACTGGCACAGCCCCGCAGCACTCCCAGGGGGTGTGGGCCCTGCTGGGAGGAGTCTGGCACAGGCCTGCAGCCCTGCAGGGGGTGCTGGCCCCTGGACTTGTGTGCTGGATGACAGGAGGTTGCCACTGCCAGTTTGGACCGGCACTGGGGAAACTGCTGCTGCTACTGGCCCCAGGCAGCAGTGGCAGGCTCCTGAGAGGGCTGCGGGGCTGTGCTCCCAGGGGTGTGGGTCCCCAGATCTGCATGCCAGATCCAAAGAGGCTGCTGCTGCCACCTATGATTGGCACTGGGCACGGGCAGCAGCAGCAGCCTCCTGTCATCCAGTGCACAGATCCAGCGGCCTGCGGCCCTGAGAGGGCTGTGGGGCTGTGGCCAACTCTGAATCTGTGCACTGGACGACAGGAGGCTGCCGTTGCTGCCCAAGGCCAGCAGCAGCAGCAATCTTCCTGGTGCTGGGCATGGCCTGTGCCCAGTGCCAGTCCCAGGCAGCAGTGACAGCCTCCTGAGGGCCCACACCCTCAGGAAGACTGTGGGGCTGAGCCCGAGTCCTCTTAGGGGTGCGAGCCTCAGGATCTGCAGGTTGGATGACAGGAGGCTGCTGCTGTTGCCTGGAGCCAGCAGCAGGAGCAATCTTCCCCTATTTGTAGTTGTCCCACAGGATTGGACCTCTGAAACCCTGGGAACAGCAGGGGTCCAAACCTGTAGGACGATGGGCGATTTTTGTGTTACCCAATGAAGCAGGTCAGCTCTGCTGGGGCATATCCTGGCACAGCCGATGCTACAGCCAAAATGATGTCTGTTTTTAGCCTCAGTCTCCAAAGAGTCTTTGGTATCCCTACCAAGTTTGCCAGTTGCTGGCCGATTAATGCTAGTTGTGACAGTTTTTGGTCATGTGGGATGCATGTTCACTAGAAGGGCAAATCTGGGCCTTCTCTGAAGAGATGGCCTTAAAACCACTGTGGGCCTAAGTCTTCTGTCACACCATTCTTACACATATATCCATTGACTGCAACATATTTTTCCTGTTAAGTGAATCAAGCCCCTAAATCGAAAAGGTAACTGTAAAGATATTGGTCCCAGTCATAAATTTATGTATAAAACAGTAGTTATAGTGAGGAAAGATTTCACTTCTACCTTGGCAGGGCACTACACTGATCAGAAGAAACAGAAGTGCCATCTTTGGTCTGGCAAAAGATTTTTCTATGTTGCACAGCCAATCGTGGTCCAATACACGGCCCATTACACTGTGAATATAGAAATAATACACTCAGTGGAAGAAAGGGACAGCATGTAGCCTACTTTTTGAAGCTCTTTCTAGGAAAAGATAAACAAAGGTGCATGTCACCGTGAGGTAGATACTCTCAATCACTTCATACCGGCCTGTAGGCTTTCAAGATCAAGTGTGCAGTCATCTTATGACTTAGCCTCTCTCAGACAGCATTAAAAACCAATTTCTGTATCACTCTGTAGATTTATTTCCCTTCCCTTCCAATATTTCAATCTTAAATCCACCTGTTTGACCAAATAAAATGTTCTTTTATGCTATTTTTGCAGAGCTTGTGATTCATACAGCAATTTTTGCTGTACTCCTTTTGCTGTGCATGTTACAGCTTGTACTCTCACAATTTATAGGCCAGTGGCTAATAACAAATGAGAATCAGACCAAGAACATCTTTCCTTAAATTAACAATTTAAAAATATTGCACAATAATAAATTAGATTGAAAAACCTAATGAACATAGCGGATCGGCAAGGCCGAATCACCAAGCACAACCCTAGTGATTAAAATTCAGCAGTTGCACACTGCAGTTTAATATTCTTCTCCTCTTCCTAGTTTAAATCACAGACAGCCAAAGATATGGAGCATGTAATTACAGCATCATTTTCATTAAGTGTTAAGGAATCTGCTTGATTTCTAGGCAGTCAATCTCTACTAACTGTTTCCAGCAGGGTCCTGCTGCTTGGGACATGGAAGAGAATGGACATGAAGATGAGGATACCACTAGTGGGTGGGGATTTTTCCTGACTGCAGTCCTGACCTCTCTTATCTCCTTCCTCTCAGAAACTCTTTTGCCCCTGCATAGCCTCCTCACGCAGCCCCCTCTCCTGCTGCTGGTTTTCACTTCCCTGAGGGCTGGAAGAGAGAGAAGCAAGTCAATACAAGGCATTCAAATGCCTTCATTGGACACTGGGTCAGACCCATACTGAGAAAAGGTGCATAGAGAAGACATTCATTTGAGTAGGCAGAGCACAGACAAGATATGTATGTGCTGGCAGTGTTCATAATCCACAAATTTGAGCCAATGGGAATTTTTGTTTTGAAGCACTGTTTGATTAGAAGAAAACTCAGGCCTTGGAGGTCAAACAGCCTACAGTGATCTGCTTGCAGCTAAATGAAAGAAGGTGAGAGAAAAAAACAAGGAATTAGCTTTGGGGAGGTTGAAGTCATCTTTTTATTTTCTTTATAGTTTGGGGAAGCTAATCCCTGAACCTGGTCAATATGAACCCGACGTCACCTTGGGTGAACTCTGTAATACAATAGTGAAATGTCACTGATCCGCAGCCAATGTGCTATTCCTAATTGTAATTAAATAATTGTCTTGTAGTCATGGCTTGGAACTGAGCAGTCTAGGTTTACATGGATGTTGAGAATTTTTTTTTTAGGTGGGAGAACTATGATACTGAAAAGCACAAAGGTCAGGTATAACAGATTAATTCATGCCTCTGATTATCTAGACTGGGTATGACATTATGTGGAATGACACAAACCAGGGGATAAAACCACCACTGCAAGGTAACTGGCCAACAGCAAGAATTATACAATCCTTACCTGAAATTCCAAAGCAAGTACGACTTGAGCAATTCGCTTCTTTCTTTTAAAAGAATGCTGCAGTCTTTAATCATATACACTTCATGATAACTCAGTCTAATTTTCTGAATCAATTTCTTCCAAAACATACATGCAGTTAGTTTCAGATGATCAACAGAAATGGTTCTTATTTTGCTAAAACCTCTGAATGCATTGCAATAAACTTTGTTCCACTAAAATTTTGTAACATTGCTTATTGCTTTTGATTAAGCAAATTAGCCAGTGTTGCATGCTGCTTAATAAGTGGCTTTTTAAATTTGTGTTCAGGACTGTATTTAGCAAAGAGTATGACTAATTGAGACATAGCATCACATTGCCATGAAAGATAGCAGAATGAGATAGTATACTTCATTTACCATTGCTTTCCAATTGTCCTACCATGCAGTGAAAGACTACAAAATACATAATGATGACATTACTGAGGATAATGTCATCATTGTATACACAACACTTATCCTATGTAATAATTTCAATAGCCTTTTGGTGGCTTCCACTAAACTTGTTTCCTTATCAAGGCCTGACTAATACTTTTATGATGTTGATTGAAAGATATGACCACTTCAGATTTGCTACAGATAAACTGCTCCTTCATCAAAAATGTCTTTCCTGCCAAAAGTGACATTAAAATATTTGACTAATGCATCAAAGCAAAGCAAATTAGCCCCTCTCGATTAAAGCTTGTTTTTCATTCAGTCTATGCCCCTAGGTAAGGACTTGACCAGGAGAACTTCTGGATTCAAGCCTCTGCCTTGGCTACAACTATTAGCTCTGTAGGCCTAGACTGTTGCAGACTCAGTAACCTTTAAATGTGGCCCAGCCATTATTGAATGAGTGCAGGTTGAATGGTATCATATTGCCTGCATGTGGGCTGCAACCAATGTACATACTTCTTCTAGGAGCTTTGCTAGTGTGGAGAGATCCAGAGAATGAAAGACCCCAGGGTCTCCAGAAGAAGATGATTTCACACACAGTACTATGAATTATTTACAATTTACAGAAACCTTTGTAATGCCTGAGGACTATGTAAAGTAGTGAGAATTTCATAATTTGCAAATTAATGTATGGAATTCTTAAAATGATTTGAATCTAGTCTTGTGTGACACTTTCCTTTGTGTACCAGTTCAAGTGACCTGGATTTCACAAGATCCCAGGCAACCAGGAAACCTTTGCAAATTTGGGGCTTTATAAAAAGACCCTCCTACATGTCAGCCCAGGGAAGGAATGTTGGATGAAAGGAACGTTAAATGTTGCATAACCCAGATATTCACAGTTTAGAAGAATGTGGGCTTCCTTGCATTCAGATGCAAAGAAAAGTTTTAGCAGCAGAAGCAAGGATTGAATGAGCCATGGGAGCTGACCAAATCTCTCTCTCATGGAGACTGACTCTTCTCAACCCATATTGAGACATTGGGCCAACAGTCTAAGGAGACTTTTGCTGCCAGTGTCCAAACTGCACCTGTTCAGGAAAAGAGGAAGGACTGCTTGCCAGGGTTACGTTCATCAGTGTAAATAACTGCAGAGTGGGATTGAAAGCAGAGTAGGGAAGCAAAGGGCTAGGTGCAACCAGCCTTTAATAAGTACACAATTCATCATACAAGGGACAAGGCAGGGAGCATTTCTCAGCCCCAGGCAAGAACAAGTCACAAGCACAGTTGCTGCACCTGGAGAAATGTTGAGACTATTTTCAACTGACTCTCCTCAAGCATGCACATCATTCCCAAGGAGAAGGGGAAAGGAGAGGGTAGGGCCACATTTGGCTTACAGTACAGAGCAGTCTGGCACACTGAAGAGGGTGTGAAAACAGGCTGCTCCAACTCAGGGGATGCATTTTTCCCCCCTCCCTTCACAAGCATCAGGAAACTTGCAGTTGGTTATGCCTGACTAAGGCATGTTCCCTTCATAAGCTCTCCTTGAGACAGTGTGCTTCTGTGCTCAAGGCAGTGCCCATCTGGGACAATTCAACTGAAAATGCCCCTGCACGGGATCAGCCTGCTGTCTTTGTGAAATTCATGATGTTTGGTTATACCAATAATCCCATGTATAAAACATGAGGCTGTAGGCTGTCAGGAGCTCAACTGCCTCTTAACAGTTCACACACCATATTAATGATGGATGCAGAAGCATTGCTTTCATTTTCAGTTGCCACCCTGCAAACCAAGAGCATGTGTGTGTGTCTGCATTTTCTATTTGGTCCTTACCTGGCCCCAGGAGGAGGCCACCCACTCCACACATGGTTGCCTGTTACAGGACTGGGTGTCCACTGGCCGTTTAGCCGCTTGGGCACATGAATCGTTCGAAATGGGAGTAGAGCTGCCTGCAGCTGTCAGTCTCTGGCACATCACCCGGCGGGTCTGGACCCCTCCGCCACAGCTCTGAGTACAAAGGGACCAAGATGTCACCATCCACCTGATGAGGCAGTGCAGAGGGGGTTGGGGAGCAGAAACACAGTAGAGAGTCATGAGTGGCAAAAGAAATAGAATCAGGGGTACTACAGAATACAACTCCCCTGAACTCACATATGTACTTCAAGAAAGGCAGCCATGCCGAGAGGTGCTGAGCGCCCTCAGCTTCCATGGAAGTGAAAAGGGAGCGGAGGAAATTCCACACCTCATATGAGTGTATTCTCTAGAAAGCAATATCTGTTACACATAAGAATCTCCACTAAGGTTAATGGGCCTGTAAGGTAAATTATTCTGCTTTTCCCTTGGATTTGTTTGTAAAACAAATGGGTGCATTCCAATCCCTTAGACCCCTTCTACTCATGCAAAGGCATTCACTATATTTCATCAACATTCTGCTTCTGATTACTCCCCACCATTGCAGAATCAGGAAGTAACATCAAATGAACTAAGGAAATAAGCAAGCTCTCAGCAAAGGGGAAACGTTATTTCTCTTCTTTGTTTCCTGTAGTTTGGCAAGGCTGAACTTGCAGCTTCTCTTCCCCTTGTAAAGCTCTGCCCTGTGCTTCAATCAACTTTTATTTCCAAACATACATTTCAGCAGTTTTCTTGGGAGCTGGGAGAGAGAAGTGTGGACTTTATTATATCTCAGAAAAGGGATAAAAGGACTTAAATAATTCCTGTGGAAATATTCCCATCAGCAAGTCAAACTGCAAATATTAATGAGCATGTTTTATCAAGTCTTCCCTGGTTTCAGCTGCTTCTTATGACTCAGCTGGCAGGCCAGAAAACATTGCCCAAAGAGAGGTACAGCAATACATCACAGAAAGGTACTGAAATAGCAGCCCTGCCATCTGCCTGAGCCACAGTCAGAGCAGATTCTTGAAAAGCTGGCTCCTTTGTTTTCATCAAGGCTAGGGATAGACATTCAAAAAGCCTGAGCCTGAAACGATTCAACCTTTGCAGGTTAGTCTAACCTGGCTAGGCTAAATCAGTTTTGTAACCAGACAGATATCCCAGAGATGCAGGCATGTGCCTGCAGTGGGTCAGGCTAAAAGCTAGGGGAACTAGAGCAGCCCTCCCCCTTCCCCTGTACTAAGCTATGGGGGGGCATGGCCAGACCCCAGCAGAATGCTCTGATTATGCCAGCAAGGAATTGATAACAGTGTTTATCACCCCATTAAGAAAACCACAGAGGGACATTACCAGCTACCTGCTGATTCTGCCTGTTGATTCAGCATGAACTGAAGCCAGCATGTGCTCTGCTAGCTAATAGACTGACACCTCTCCACAAGGCAGAGGGAAGTGGGGGATTCCTGCTTAGCAGGGAGTGGTGATGGGGAGAGGGGAGCAGCCTGCAGTCCCTGCTGTAGCTGTAGCCAAGGAGCAGAGCAGAGGGGGCAGCCCTGCTGTAGAGTAGAGAGTCCTGCCCAGCCCAGAGAGCATGCTGGGATGCTGGGAGAGTCTGGTTTATCTTAAATCAACAAGGGGTCTGGGACAGATATTGCATAAACTGGTTTGAGCCAAATCAGATAAGTCTGATTGAGATAAACAAGGTTTATCTCAAAATGGCCATTATTTCAGCCATTTTTAAACTGGTTTATGTGCACTGTTCTGTTACAGGGTTAAACGAGTTTCTGATCACTTAAACTGGTTTATGTGCAATGTCTGTCCCTAGCTCAAGACTCTGTCCACTACTCAGCTGAATTCTGGGTGTCAGAAACTATGGACTGATGCCTATCTCAAATATAGAACTACAAAACCAGAGTTATCCTGCCGAGGTTAGTGGAGTTACACTGAGTATTCCCTTGTGTCGCTGTGATCAGAAACTAGTCCTATCACCACAACTGTCCAGTGCACCTTGTCTTCGTTTAGAAGAAAAGTTGAGCAAGGCAGATATTTAAAAAAAAGCAGGAAAGGAGTTGTTGCAGAGAAGATTTGTTGCACAGAAGTCTTGAGTGAGGAGCCACTGCAGTGCAGAACTAAGGCTTGTTAAAAGCTGTGAAGGGAATGAACTTGCTGGAGAATGACTGGAGACTGTGGGCTAGGTTTTGTCCTGCACCAAAACCTGTGGGCATTAGAGACTGTGGTGGGTTGGAAACAATTAGCAAGCTGGTTACCATTCATGGATTTTCAAGCTCTCCTGGCATCAATGTCAGTTCTCATTTTTCCACACGAACACCCTTGAGGTTAAAAAAATATTAAGGCTTATGGAAAGGAGCACAGAAAAGATCTGATATATTAAGAAATGTGCCAGCCCATAATAACTGCCAATCTTGGAGAAATCACTAGTTGACACTGTTACACATGGTTTTGCAAGTGCTTTTTAGTGCATCTTTGAAAAATAATGTTTTTCAAATTGTTAACATTAGAATTGTTAACATTAGAAGGTACTTTTTATTTCAGAAGGCACTACAGATGAGAGAGGAGTTTGCTCTGTTTTACTCTCTTAGTTCATAGGGAAGAGTTGCTTCTTAGTGCCTGAGCAATGTTGCTGGGGCTAAATTTCTGAAACATGGATTTGTTTACATGCTATTTTTGACTACCTTTATTCTAGGTCTGGTGTATGTAGTGTAAACAAAACAAGTTACTGTAAAAAGTACATAGTATGTATTAAGAATAATCTTGCAAATGCTCAGGCAAGCAGTTTTCTAAACAAAGTCATAATGTTAGATCCCATTGTGTAAGAACAAGATGCAGCCCACCAGCTGAAAAAAATAAAGCAGAAGCAAGACCTTGGAGATGAAGGAGTCAGCAAAAAACCAGAAAAAAACAGTGATTGACCAAGAGTACCCGAGTCCATGGCCTTACGCATGCGCTCCTAGCAGAGAAGCATGTAAATGAATGTAATGCATAGGCAATTATATGCTAATGAAGTAAACAGTAAACTGAGGAGGAGCTTGAGATGGGAGGAGAAATGGGTGGAACAGGCGGAACAGAGGTGGAACAAATGTTAATATGTATGAACAAAGGTGTATAAAATGTGAAAAGAACTATTGTTCAGTGCAGACCCCCAGTTTGTTATTTTTTTGGGACCCTTGTCTGAAGCTGTCTCCATTCTGAATAAAGCTGTTGCGAGCAATGTGCGCTCCCACCTTGCTCTGGCTAATGAGTAACAGGATCCATGAGCAATTGGATCGTCATCTCCCTAGTTGTTGGGTGCCGCATAGAGTCGGGGTCTAACAGGTTCTACCTCACTTATTTCTCTGCCAGTGAGAAACTGACGTCAAGGCCCTAAAATTTGCTTCTCCTTGGCAGAGACAGAAAGAGAAAAAATGTATTTATACCATAAGATCATCCCAATGCTCCATTCAGAACCAAGACCAGAAAGGCACTGTCACTCTTCCAAACAGTGCACAGTCTGGAGTTGACAAAGAATCAGATAACTGATGAGGTTTGAAGCACAGAGGAAAACTGGCTCCTCTAGATTAAAGGGCAGAGTAGATTTGCACCTTGTGATCTAACCAAAGTGTGTGTGTTATGTGTGTGTGTATTGCTAATACATTGCTATATGTTTCTAATAGTGAATTGTGGGCAATCCCCTTTAATAGAAGTAGTAGAGCCCAGCTCTGCCTCATACCATGAATGTTTTCCCTAATCCTTGCTGTTAGTCAAGATTTTTTTCCTGGACAAACCCTGGAAAAGCTGATAATTTGTTGTCCAGTGTAGAGTTAAAAGGATATATGGCATATCAACCATGCAAAGACGAACCTGGAAGGACAGTCTCTTCTGTTACAAGCAATGGGTTGTAGCATTGGCTTGGGCTTCTCTTTGCAGAGGGATACGTTGACCTCTGTCCCATCAAGTAAGCACCGGAGTCGGGGTAGCTGCACCCCTCTGTTACCACAGGAAGCTGAACATGCCATCATCTTGTCCACTGACCACCAATATTCTGTCACAACCACAAGACACCCAAATTAACATTTAAAAACTGTCTGTAAAAGCCTGTTCGTAAATAACAGAACTAGATGAGTCTATCATCATTCTGGATATGTCTTCCAAGTCAAAATTACTCTTAAGAAATGTTTGGAATAGGTTCCTCATGTTTAGGAAAAGTATTCTTCCTACAAAGCATGAGGAAAATCTATACTGTTTAGGTCACTGTCTTCTTTAATATGGCAAAAGCTTTGCCATGTATTTATCTATATAAGAAATGGCATGGGTGATATGTGATTTCAGCTAGGATTAGTACATGTCCTATAGTTATTAGTGCACTAGACTGTGATTTGGGAGACTGTAATTCCCTACTTTGCAACAGACTTCCTGTCTGACCATAGCCAAATCACTCAGTCGCTCTGTGCTTGTGTTTCAGCTCTAAAATGGGGATAAAAGCTCTTTCATTATGAGAAGGAGATGATCAGATACTATGGTAATGGAGAGAGGGACAGATACATATAGGCCCTGGGGGATATTTTATAGCAATCCTGCATGATACTTAATGGAATCATCCAATGGAATTTAACAGAAAATACTAACCTCTATACATTTATGAAGTCATTTCAAGAAATTTAAAAGAGAATTGATATAACTAACACACAAATGTGTAGAACTGTACAGTCTCATTAAGTCAATGGAATTATACTGATTTAAACTAGTTGATAATATGCTTTCATGCCAGTTAAGAAGGGCTTAAACCAGGAAATTCAGATCCACTCAAACAAAATATGTCTGAATTGAATATTTAGAGTTGTCCCCATCTGACTTCTATACAGGACAGTTCATCCACAAGTTTTCAAGGCACTTGGAAGGTGGAAGGACTTTGTTTATAGTATATGCAATGTGCTATATATATTATTATTGTAAAATATTATATATAATAGTGGGGAAAAGTGACAATCTTGGTTTTAACTGTATATTTTTAATATTACTAATTCTTGGATATATGAAAAACACCCAGTAATTTTGGGGCACAGGAGATTTTGGTGTCATATGGCTGAATCTCCAGTGAGAGACTTTCAAGGGGCACAACTGCAGGTAAACAGTAGATATTTAATGCTCTCCTTTGCAAAGCTACCCTTAACTTGCAAAACTTAATTTAAAATCTAAGTTTAAACTTAGTGGCAAATGATACCCAAAAACTAAGTTCTGAAGAGGAAAAGGAGTATGCAATTATGGGGTCATCTGACCCCAGTACTCTTTCCTGCCTAGGCAGGGGGTTGGACTTGATGATCTGTTGAGATCCCTTCCAACCCTAACATCTATGAATCTATTAAAAGATCAACTAGTAAAATTAATCTGTAGACTGTTAGCAACCTAAAGTGATGCTTTCAAATTCCAATTCAAATAAATATATTATCAACAACAACTTTGGTCACTGTTTCTCAGCTGATGATTCATGACCCTCAAGAGATTCATTAAAGGGAGTCATGAAGTATGGAAAATATTACTGAACTCTAAAACAAAGAAAATATCACCCCTACTCCCCTGCATTGCCTTATCCTACAAGGCCATGTATTCATTATTAACCTCTCAGAACAAACCTGGCAATACAACATGTAGCTTTGTCATGGTTATCACTGGTACCCCTGATAAATCTCATGGGCACATCTAAATCTCATAGTAAATGAAAGGAGGTCACAAAATAATTTTACTTCAAATAAAGTGTCTCCAATCCAAAAATATAATTTGGGATAGAGACAACCCTCATCTGGTGCTGAAGGGTAGGGTGGGTAGATTGGAGCCACCCTTGTGGGGCCCTAAAATGAGCTCCCTCTTCTCCCTTTTCCCCCTTCCATTCTGAAAACAGAGCCTGGGCTGGGAGGGAGGAGGGGCTTTTGCAAGGAAAACTGGCTGCAGGCTTGCAGACAGCAGCTGGATTCCCCAATCCCCGCTCCCCCCTTGATCCAACAGTGAACTTCCGTTTGGTCTGGGGGATCACTGTAGCTCAGAACACTTCCTGCAAAGTGTTATGACTTACCGTGGGGAACTGCTGTTCTGTCTGCGCCCTTAGTAGACCTGTCTTCAAATTTACCCTTAGTGGCTAAAGCACCAGAACAACTGAATACTGCAACTACTACTCTTGGCATCAGGGTAAAGGCATTGAAAATGATGATAAGCCAGGTTAACAGTAGCATCCTGAGCATATTTTTACCTTGGATTATAAGAGATGTTTTTTGCATCAGTGAGCCAGCTTCATTTTGTGCAAGGCAGCTGAATTCACCCTGATAACCGTCAGTGATATTTAATATCTGAAGAATCTGACCAGCTGCTAAGATGTGGTGTTTAATGCTGATGGGTTGACCAGCATAAAACCAGGTGATGTTAGGGGTTGGATGACCATCTACTGGGCAACCTAGAAAATAAGAAGAGAATTAAACCATCTGCTAGCAAAAGGAAAGTTAAATTTCCTGTAAGTCACATAGTGCAGAGCTTAGTATTTTGATATCAATAAAATGTGGTATCTCATTTTCCCTTCTTTTTGTCAACCACTAATGATTAAGTAATGCTTGCAATGGCAGTCTTAACAATAGAAAAACAGTTAACCCGCCCCCCCCCAGTAACTTACTGCATTTCCACAACAGCTTCCATGCAAAGATATGAAATCACCGTTTAAATCATCCAGTGACCTCCCTTCAGCCTTGTACTTTCTTTTTCAAAACTACCCATTGTCACCTCCCCAGTAACCACTTCATTACCTGCCTTAAAATTCTTCTACTAATGTTTAACTTAATACTTTTCATTGTAACAGGGTACATCTACACATGCATTTGATCTGGGTTCAGTTTACTGGTGAGTAAATGCTCCCAGGCAGGCATCTACACATTCAGGGACTAGGGAGAAGATTTGTTGCTAATGGCAGCAAACTGGTCCTGCTTCCTGGGGCCCTGAAATAGGCTCCCCCTGGGTGCTAGCCCAAGGGCTGGAAGGGAGCACTGGACCGGGAGACATCTGTCTTCTGGCTGGGGTTGGGACATTACAGATACTCTGCCCCCTGGGGCTGCCTGCTGCTGGGGTGGGGACAATGTCCCCCTGCCCCCGCAGCATGGGGCTCCTGGCCCTGGCTCCCTGATTAGGGGCAGGGGGCTTGGAAAGAGCTGCAGGGGAGGGACAGGTCCCAGCCCCCTGCCCCAATGTGCCTGTGGGGCAGCTAGCAGCTAGCTTACTACTAGCTAGGACTCATTTGAGTCCCGTTTTTGTTTTTAGGGTGTTTTTTTTTTTTTTTTGGGTTGTTCTCCCGCCCTGGCGGGGGGTCGGGCTAGAAGATCTATTAGGTCCCTTCCGACCCTGTAACTATGAAACTAGCTGTCCCACTGGCAGATCAGGGCAGGGGGTTGGGATCTACCTCACCCCTGTAACTTTCTTAGCATCATGCCTTGATCACCTGCCTAGGGCACAGGGCTGGGACCTGCCCCTGACCAGTTCCCAGCCCCAGTTCCCAGCACATGGGTGGAGGCTGGGGAGTTTTTTCCCTGCTCAAGTCGGCAAGTGCAGAGCTGGGTGGGGAACAAGCTGGGGAGTTTATTCATCACTTAGCTCTGCGAGTGCGGACCTGGGCAGGGAATAAGCTCCCTAGCTTGTTTCCCACTCAGTTCCATGAGTGTGGAGCTGGGTGGGGAACAAGTTCCCCAGCCTGTTCCCTGACCAGCTCTATGCTCGTGGAGCTGGGTCGGGAACAGGCTTCCCAAGCCCTGAAAGCAGGTGGATATCAGCACCAGCTCCATGGTTTCAGGGCTGGTGCTGGGAGTCTCTTATCTCCCAGCACCAGCTCTGTGGCTGTGGGACCGGTGCTGGGAGATAAGGGTCTCCCAGTGCCAGCCCCATGACTGTGGAGCTGGTGCTGGGAGATAAGGATCTCCCAGCCCCCTGCTCCCCGATTGCAATTTCAAAGCAGGGGGCTTGGAGTTCCCTGCTGCCGGGGCAGAGGGACATAGTCCCCACCCAGGCTCTGGTGGTGAAGCCTGTCCCAGAAGAAGGCAACTCCCAGGGGCAGGGAGCAATTTCCCGCTCCCTCATGGACAGCTAACCAGGAGCAAATTTGCTCCCAGTCAGAGGTCTACATGAATGCTACTGCATCATTACTAATTGAAAGTAAATTTGCTACTTGCACTTGCAGGTAGCAAATTTATTTGGGATTAGTGAGATTTACTGTGTAGTAAGCATGTGCACATGTAGAGACTTTGCAGTAAATTAAGCTACTGTGCAGTTAAGCATCTTGTGTAGACATGCCCACACTGTGTCAAATGCTCTTACTGAAATCCAGACAGATTCGATGGACACCATTTCCTATGTTTCTAAAAAACCCAGTTATCTTAGGAAATAACTAGAACTTGAACTAGTCTGACACAATCAGCACATCCAGATGAGTGTGAAGGTGCAGTCTGCGGTGCTGCAAAGCCATCTGTAGCACCACAAACTGAACTCACCATATATGCACACATTGGCCGTGCTTCTAACTTGCAGCACAGAAGGGATTTTTGACACTAGGAGATCCATGCATCCAGGCTCCATGTACCCAGATCGCTACCGCTAGAGCCCTGGGATGGCCGCAAAGCCAAGGTAAGGATGCCCAGGTGCTGGCCCCAACCTCCCCAACCCCACCTGGGGCAACTTGCCACATGCCAGAGCATGCATACAGGGACATTCCCTGGGGACAAGTAGTAGCAGAACAACTGTGTCACTATTTGTGCCCTGGGAAACACACATGCATGCTTATCTAGACGCATGCAATGAATCTTTGGTAAATATCTCTTGCATTTTATCCAGCTTCCCATTCACTCTGGCATACAGCATATTGCCCGGGGCGGGGGCAGGCGGGGGGAAGACTGCGGCCAGTACTGAGGCTGGTTCCAGAAGCCTTACCTGGGGTCCTGGGAGCTCCCCAGAGTTTCAGCAGTGGCACCCCAGCAGCAGAGTGCCTGGTTGACAGCCAGAATGTGGCTCTGGCCAGCCGGCATCTGGTCTCAGGCAGTGCATATTGCTGCCATGTGCAGCGCCCCACTTTTTTCTGCTGCAGGTTTTTTTGCTACTGGGATTTCCCATTGTCAACACCCACCCCCTGGCATTACAAATTAGCAGTGTGGGAATGCCTGCATGTGTGGCAGTAGATGGGCCTGTGGCACCACATACTGCATGTTTGCACTCATATTGATGTCCCTTTGAGCTCTCTCTTCCCAATAACTGTAGCAATTTCTCTTTTTGGACCCTCTTTCCCATTAGCTACCATGACTTTACTCTCACATTTAATTTCATTAGCCTCATTGAAAACCTAGCAAAGTATTCACTTAGTTTTTGGCACCTACCTAGATTATCTTTATTCTCTACTCAGTCCCTATTGCATTGTAGTCCCACTTCTTCCTGTGTTCTTATCATATATATATAAATAAAATAAAAATAGTGGTTTGCGATGTGGGATTTGGATTTGGCCCGATTCAGGGGACAGTGATTCAATTTGCTGATTTGGATCACTGTCCCACTTCGATTCTGATTTGGAGAATCAGTGATTCGGCCATAAACATAGCTTTATATGTTTTTTCTACATACATTGAGGTACCAGTCATGGCATATGAATGCTGAGATGGTGGGGCAGAGGGAGTGTCCCACAGGAGCGTGGGGGGTCCCCCCGTGTGCTTGGTGGTGGACCTGGAAGTGGACTGGAAATACTTCTGGTTCACTTCCAGGTCTGCTGCCAAGCATGTGGGGGACACCCCCACACCCAGCGATCGGCTGTGGAGGGGCCTCAGGTGCCCCCCCAGACCCAGGAGGCACCACTCACTGAGCTGGGGGCGGGGCTGTGCACTCTGCTGCAGACCCAGAAGTGGACTGGAAGTGCTTCTGGTCCACTTCTGGATCTGCTGCCAAGTGCTCTGGGGACCCCCCCCGGGACGCTCCATCCACCCCAGCATCTCAGCATTCACAAGCCGCCTGCTACCTTGAGGTATGTAGAAAAAAAACATATAAAGCTGTGTCTATGTCTGAGTCATCAAATTTCTCCAAATCTCTCTGAATCGAATCGGAGATTAATGGGTCTCCTGATTCAGTTTGGATTTGGAGATTCGGCTGCCAAATTGGGCCGAATCTCCACCGAATCGAATCAGCAACTGAAGCTTCACACAGTCCTAATATATAATCTGTTTTACAAAACTTTTGTTATTTAAACAATATCCTTGGCACCTCGGATTTTGTTCTGGCAATTTTTTCTTCCTGATCTGTTTAATTCATTTCTTGTAAGTTTTCTGCTGATTCCTAGCAACTTTTCTCTCATCTTTATCTTGTCTTATTCCACATATCCTTTTTAAACACAGATGTATTTTTCCCTGGCCTTTTTTTTTTTTAAATCAATAACTGAACCAGTCCAAGGCAGAAAACTGGCATGGAAGATTTTAGTCCAAATGGTTAAATTTTGCTAAAGTTAACAACAACTAAAAATAACGTGGGAAATGTTGGGCAATCTTAATTATGGGTGGCTACCGCTCCCTCTTGTAATTTGCTAATTTCTAGACAGGTTTTTCTCTGCAGTAATTGCAGAGGGGAATCTCAAACTTCAACATGTAAATGTGATAATGGACAAAGAGATGCAGTGGATTCAGTTTGATTGCATGTATCTGCAAAATCAACATCCACAGGTTAAAAAGCAAACATGAAACAGCTGATATTAACAACCATTTCCAGTTGAGCTCTAGATGCACCTTCTGGTTTTTTTAAATATTTATTATTGCTCTTCTCATTACTGCATATTTTATTTTCTTCCAAACATAAATATAAAATAGTAGCATATGGGAATAGCTAGTAGCCAACAACAGGGGAAAAAATCAGAATCCAATACTTTCAATATGTGTTACCAACGAATAATTATTAAATTTTTCCATGTCTAATGAAAAAACCTTACTTAGGCCTTATGAGGCTTCTATGTAATGGATATTTCCCATCTGCGTGAGTGACATGAACATCAATCACTCTTCACAGGTGACATATCCTATACATATCCCACTTGTACATGTGCATAAACTATTGGATAATGTGTTATACATATTAAGCAAGAACAAGACTGTAATAAAATATCTGCTCTTATAACATCCCTTTCTCCTTCTCCTCCCAGGAATAATATTAATACCATTTAATGCAGATTACCAACACCTATGTTCTATTTCCTCCCAACAGATGAGTATTTGCTGTTTTATCCTTACAATGCTCAACACCTGCAACAGGAATGGGATGAACAATATATGAAAGAGAAACTGGTTTTACTTCCAGACACTGTAGTTATTAAGGGGCTTCAGTATGTCATGACTCTTATGAGGGGAAGCAGCATTTGGGAATGTTGCCTGCCTAATGAGAACTCTGGCAGCTAAAGGCCCTTCTCTATCAACCCTTCCTAACCAGTGAAAGAAAATATTGCCTTTAAGCCTGCCTCCCAGGCCCACTGTGACTTTGAATTGACTCAAAGCCAGAGTATGATTCACAGATGTGCACAGTCTCCTTTTGGAGATGCAAATGAATGTCTAATATAAATTATACCGTTTTGGTGGTGGGCGTGGAGGGAAGTTCATATTTTGATAGCAGTAATAAGAGCTCAACCAAGGGGACACCAATGTTCTACCACACTGCCAATTATTACATGAAAGGAATGAATAAATTAACACTGCAGACTAAATTCTGCCCCTGGTTACAGCAGGATAAACCCATTCCACAGCTGCAACAGAGGGTAGAATCTAGAGCAGTACTGATAAAGCTAAAGAACAAATCAAAGGGCAGACAAAATGACTTATGTCATAATGTCACTTATAGCCCTGAAGGACAGAAGCAAATGAATAAAGATGCAAGCCAGCTAAGCCCGGGGTGCCATTTGTCATTGCAAGGAAATACAGAGTTCCTTTTAGAAGTCTAAGCCAACAGAATTCTATGGAAAGCAGTGGTGGGAATATCAAGGGCAAGCAAGCTGGTGTCAAACATAATTGGAAATAAAACCTCAGGAATTTCCTTAACTTCTTGTGCCTGTCTAACAAAGAGCCTTTACAGGTGTGTATTGACCTCATGCTAGTCCTCAGCTGATATTTCTTATATTTTTTACCTATGGACCTCAAATGCAGAGTTTAGATAAGGATAATGGTGTTCCAATTTGGGCTTAGAGGCTTCTAACCTTCTGTTTAGTAACCTTCAGCCTTTAATTTTAAAATGTTTTACAAAGGAAAGTATGTATCGTTATCTCCACATACAACCACAGAGTGCTGCATCTTGCTAAAGTTCACACAGCCAACTCAGGTCTCCAGTCCCAGCTCAATGCTCTGCTCACTGGACTATGTTTCTGATTAAAAAGATATGCCTGTATGCTAAATTTGGATTGAGATTCCAGCAATCTCAGAGTTCAGGGTGGAGTGGTGGTGGACTGTCTGGATTCATTTCAGACCCCTCTCTTGTGTTTCTCTAGTTGCTGGTGGATAAATACATAGCTTCAGTCCATTGCCATCAATCATAGAGCAATATAGCTAACAAAGAGATATGCATGCTTTAGAACTACTTTATAGAAAAGTCTGAGTTTGAAAGCAGCAAGAATTCCAGCTGCTTAGTAACTCTGTGTTGCATGGCACCTGAAAGCATTTACTGCAAAATGCACTCAACCTTGCTGTTCAGAAAGCATCTCTCTAACACTGCATTTCACAGATAGACAACTAACCAAGCAACGACAGGAAGATCACTGGCTGTCACTTCAAATGCACAAAGGTGACTAGGAGACAGACTTAGCACCCAAGGAAAGAAAATGCAAAATAATACCTTGCTCTTAAATGCATTTGATTTTTCTCCAGGAAAAAAATGTGACAATGATACATGGTGTAAAAACAGTAAGGGTTCAAAGTTATATCTTCATCAGACAACACTGAAATATTTCAATTATGTCATCATTTCTATTATAATTCCTCTATATTTCAGGAGCTAAAACCCCATCACGTAGGCCTGAAATATAGTGTATGAGGGTTTAGGCTGAGGGTCATCTTTCTTAATGGACTTAAACTAAAGTCGAAATAAATCATTTGGCCATTTTAAATGTGTGAGCCTGAGGCTGACATTAATTCCATTGATATAAACTTATATATATATATAAACTATAATGCAGCTGTCCTCAGTGGACTTCTCTGGATTTACACCGATGCAACTGAGATTAGGATCTAGTACATGGAAAAAATGCTATATTGACTAAAGTTGTTCTCTTCTTTCTCTGAGAGAGTTGTGAAAATGACCAGGTTAACCTTAAGAGACATAGCTTTAATTCTCTGTCCTGTTGGACAGTTTTAACTAAGCTGTTTAATGTGCAGCTACACTAAACTGCTTTGATTTTGTTTTAAGATCATCCACATAAAGATTTTAAAACTATTATAAAAAACTACCTGAAGGGATGGAACTTTTATGAACAAATTTTAGGCTGTATCTACATGGGGAAATAGTTTTCACTTTAACAACAGATATTCATTTAAGCTAATATAATTGCTGTGTGACCCTGGGCAAGTCATGTAATTTTTCTCCCCCTTCATAACATGGGGAAAATAAAGCTTCTATGGGAGTATTGGAAGCCTTGAGATCCTCAAAAGCTGTGTGAATGCAAGTATCATTTTTCCTTAACTACATGAAAATATACCCAGAGTTAGCATGGATTCATATTAACAGAGTAAAGCTGTGTATTGAGAAGTTCTTAATATAAGCCAGTGATAACAATAAAAAAATCCAGGTATTCTAAAATAAAAAATAAAGTTCCAAAGAAGCAGTTAAAATCCACTCTATTAAACATGACATGGGTTTTAAACAGTCCTCAAGCACCTACAGCAGCTAGCGTCACAATGCCACCCATCATGTTGTTGTTATTTGAAATCACGTACATAGTGACATAAATTAAGATGGTATTTCAAAAGTGTAGATTTAGACAAGTTCCCTGCCCCATAAAGCTTGTTAAAAATTCTCAAATGTACAACCACAGGCTGGGCCCATTAAGAGACCAAAGAGGTTTCTAACTCTTGGGAAATGAAGGGTTTTATATCAATAATTCTGAAAATAAAAACGTTAGACAGAGATATGTCCTTCAAAATTATTAAGAGTCAGACTAAAACAAATTAACAAGTACAAACACAGAAACTAAAATCTCAGATGATGGAACTGGATGCTGAATTACCTGTTCACTTGCATATGTCTATACTGTACACGGAATGGCAGAGACTGAAAATAAATATTCTCAGCTTATCTCTGTTCCATCATCATGGCACCCATCATATAGACACATATTTGTAAAAATGGGATGAAGAAGAACCAATATTCAAAGTAGCTACCCTGTGAGGCAGCAACAGTAACTCATAGGAAGGAGTGACCGCTCAGAAATGATTATCAGAGGGGACTGTGAAGGTCATAGCTGCTGTGGAAGTGTGAAGACCTTTTTGCATTTATTAAGCTGATATAAACCTGCTGTGTCCTGAGACACCAGCAGGCCAAAAATTTCTGAAGAAGCAAGGCAAATAATTGTGATGTGTGTTCCTAAAGAAGCTGCAGTGTAACTTCTGTCTGGCTAACGAGGTGTTCTGGCAGCAGTCAACCAGCTTTGGTCCCTATACAGGATGGTGTATGGTTTTTCAAAGAATGTAGTGGAGAAGTTCTACAGACTAAAGGTCAGAAATCCTGCAGTATTGGAAAGGCCAGCTGAAAGTTCTCTTCTGTTTATCGTATAGTAATGCTTAGGGCATTCAACAAGACTGGAGGATGTTTTGACTTGTAGCAGGAGCCAAAAGAATGATAGTTTCCCAGATCGTGATTTTGGAAGTGCAAGATCCAGATTTCTGCACGCAGGATGAAGCCTATCCGTTTATCAAATAATGTCACAATATAAAATGCAGAATGCATCTTGGCAACACTTATCCCTCTCAGGCTTTGCCAATCTGGAGCTAGATGGGAGCAGAAGACTGACAGGGCCTAAATGAGCAAATGTAAAGAGGTAACTGACTCTGTAGTCCAGTGACAGTTTCCTAAGAAAACAACATGTCATAGGTCATAATTTTTATTTTTAGCCAAAGACAGTGCAAGGTAAAATGCAAAATGAGCTGTGGGGAAGCAGAGACTGAAACCCAAGACACCCAGGCAAGGGCATTGTCCACCAAGCTATAGGTGCTAAGAGAACCATGCATCAGCCTCTCTACTTGAAGTTGTGACATGGGACAGACAGGAAGGAGAGACATAATAGGCCAGAATAGGAGGCTTTCAGAAGGAGTTGGGCTTTTTATAGCCTAGTGGTACCATTAAGCCAGTTTGTCTGTTACCCATCTTCCCTAGAACAGTAGGTTGTGGGTTCTGCGCCTCCATGTGGCTTCTGTCTGCTTCTGACTTTGTCATCATTGTTGAAGACAAATGATGTGGTAATCACTGGGAGCCTATACTTGCAGTAAAGGTGTCAGAATTACCTCTCTGCGGGGAGAGAGATGCTAAGCAACTCCTTTTCTTCATTGCTCGGTTGTGGGGGGGGCAGGGGGAAGGTATTGGTTATAGCCACATTGGCAGACAGGGTTATTTGGGCAAATGTGATATATTTTATTAAACCTACTGTTTTATTAGACCAATATTTTATTAGACCAATGTTTTCTTGTCTGCCTAAGTCCTTAGACCAACATGGCTACAATCAAAACCCGCAAGTGACAAAGAAAAGGAGTTGGTTAACCTCATATAGATGTTGTGGACTGTTTTGTGACACTAGCGTCATTAGCTGCCTCACTTGAGTAGGAAAGACTTTAGCCAAAACTGTTGTGCCACAAATCTAGCCTGAACTCCTTTAGCAGAACTGAATAGAGAAAGTTATTTTCTGAGCTGTCTACAGCTAGGCAGCATAGCTAGCTGCTGACACTAGCAACAAGTTATGGGTAGCAAAAAAGAAAATTTAGAAACATATTATGCTCCAGCAAACATTGTTTGTTGTTGTTGCTATTTTTCTTTCTGTGTCCTTCACCATAACTACATGTTTTTATTAGACCAATAGATCAGTTAGATATGATAGATAGATACGGTATCTTTTATTACACCAAATAACTTTATATTTACACAAGGTTACACAAATAACCTTATCTTTTCGTTATCATGAAATTCAGATGTATCCCACATTTACAAAGCAGAAATTACAAGAAATAAACATAAGCCCAACTACTAGATTTAAAACACCTCTGAATGCTGAGTTCCTCCAAATCTAGATCTCAATTTATCTAAGTTAGGCTGTTATATTCATACAGTTTCAAGAAAATGTGTCTGTAAATGGTGGTTATAGCTAGAAAAGTGGCTAGTATCGTACATGTGGCAATTCTTCCTTCTGGGTTCTGTTCTTTCTACACAGCATGTGTGTGACACTAATGGAAAATTCATGTGCGATACTGCTGTGGGAAAACTGGGCTCGTTGTATCTTTCAAGCAAATTCTGTTTTCTTAAGTAAGGAAAATAATCCCCCCCCGCAGTATCAGCACCAAATAACTTACAACTTTTTATTCTGCATATAAGTAAGCTAGCTCTTCTGTTTCCTGAACCAACAGTAAATTTGGCAGCTAAGTTCTGAATCTACAGTCATTAGGGATACGGTATAAAAGTAGAAAGGAGCTCGTTTTCCAAGACTGTGCTTGCAGAGCTGGCAGTTAGTAAAATCTTGTTCTGACTTGTGAACTGAGCAAATTTGATATGGCAGTCACTGAGGGAGAGCACAATACATATGGAGCAGTAGGATTTCCTTTTTCACAGTTGACTCTATTTTTCAGCTCATAAAAAGCACGCTTTACCATCTAACTTTAATGTTATTGTTCAGTATCTCCTACATTTACGGAGTCTGTTATTTTCAAGCTCACTGTATTGAACATATATTGATCATATTCAGAACCCTGTTGAAGATTTTCAATCTCAAGCTGGAGATGAAGAGCAGATCCCAATTGTATGATATGGCATTTTATGACAACATCTTGCATTATTTTGATATAGATTCTCCACAGCGTTGTGAAGTTGCCAAGTAGTACTGACCCTATTTTATAGATGGGAGAAGGAGGCACACAGAGAGACAATGAATTATTCAAGGTTATACAGGCAATCTGTGACACCGCAGGGAATGAAACCCAGATCTCCTGGGGGTTGGCTACTGCCCTACTAATTGGCCCATCCTCTCCTTGCACTTTTAGCTATTCAGAGCAATAGTCTTTGAACATTCTCTAGGGTCAGCATTACCCTCCCAGATTTAAATTAAATTCATTCACTCAGAACAGTAGCACCAAAATGTTGCATGTAGAGTGAATTCAAATACATAAGGCAACTACACACAAACAGAAAAAGCAGCTACCAGTGCAAGGCCACTGACTTAGGTATCTTCACTACACGTAGTGAAATATCTAACTTTTCTTTGGGTTTTTCTCTTTTTCAAGGTAATACCTAAAATTCTCACAGTTGTAAATAGCGGCTAGATTTACTGCTCTTGTTCAAGATCCCAGCTCTTTTACATGTTATTTGTGCTTCAGTCTCTCTTTAAGTTCATTCTCTTTCCTTCATTCCAAAAAGCTGCAGCATCCCTTTCTGAGGCTGCCTTATAAATGCAATCTAAAACATTAAGTTTATTATGTGCAGTGTGTATTATTGCAGTGCTTCCCCTTCTTTCACTATTTGTATCCTCAGGTATGTAATATGTTTGAAAAAATTGCCATACATCAGGAATATTGTTTTTTTCAGATCAGGAGAAATACATGTGGGGCTGGTGGGTTGAAGCCTGAGGGAATCATTTATCAAATCTTTTCACATTTATTTTCCATGCAACAGAAGCAACTAATCTGCAAGGAAGTATTTAAATGATGAAAGAGATGCCAAGGATCATCATGCTGGTTTAAAAGTGTTGGAAATATGTTCATTCTTCTTGTACTCTCTCTTACCCCCATGGGTTACAGATAATCACATCTTTCATCTGCATTGCATCTTTAGACTCCAGTGTGCCTACAAGCCAAAGCATTCAAGTTCACCGCATCAAGTACATGTAGTAACCATGGTATTTTCCTGTCCTTAGATCAGAAGACACTACTGTATCTTGATTAAAGAGGAATGGCATATGTTATGTTTTTAATAAAACCCCCTCTACTTTAACAGACATCACTTGAGGTTCAAAGTCCCGCTCAGTCAAAATTCAGCTTATCTACAGACAGGTTTTCAACCTGTGGTCCATGGACCCCTGGGGGTCTACAGACTATATTTAAGGGGTCTGCAAAAGATGACCATGATCAATCAAAGTACACGAATACCCTGTATGCAGGACTGTTGGCATCATTTCAGCAGCTGACTATGCATAAGACAGTAAACTTCTTACAATACTCCCAGCTTACAATACCCCTACCTGATTGGTTATGGTTGTGCCTTACTGACTGTAGGTTACTATACTATGGGCGTGTCTATACGAGACATTTACTGCAGTTGCCCAATTAGCTCTGTAGTAAATGTCTCAGCATCTACTCAGGCAGTACTATTAGGATGGAGTAAACTAAATAACTCTGCTGCACATTAGTACAAGTGCTATCCTACAGCAGAGTTTTTTACTCCACAACAATGCATGTGTAGACGCTGACAGAGCTGGCTAGGGCAAGAGGGTGCTTCAATGTGGGGACTGCCTGCTGGCTAGCCCCACACTGTAGCACCCTTTTGCCTTAGCCAGCCCCTCTGCAGCACAATGAGCTGGGTCAGAGCAGCCCCGGGCTGGCAGGCTGACCCCTGGGGATCCTCTGCCAGCTGGGGCTGGTCTGACTTGGCTCAGTGTGCTGCAGCCCTCAGTGCATGTTCAAACATGACACCTGGGAGGAATAAACTCTGGCGCTATATGTGCTGCAGTTTATTGCTGTACATTAACTTCATGTGTAGATGCACCCTGTAAGATATAAACCCAGCACTCCCCAGCAGAGGGTTGGTTGGTCAGTGCTTCATAAGTCTACAATTATGCTTAATTTTGCTCTTCTTTCTAGCCTTGTCTCCTTGTTCTTGTCTTAGACCTTGGACTGGTTCTAGCTTTAAGTCTCCATTCTCAACTTGGGTTGTCTCTCAATCCTGCTCTTAGCACTTGCCATGAAACCTGCCACAGCCTTGTTCCTTAGCTCCTGCTCTGAAATTCCTCCTTTTGTCAGGTCTCAACAATCAGCCTTAGATTCAGTCCTGTTTCCAGTCCAGCCCTTAGTGTTTCTGTAGAGCTCTCAGCTCTCTTGACTCATACACACAGTGTCTGACTATGATTTCTGGCTCTGGACCCTGAACTTGGTTTTTGAGGCTACCTCTTGACCCTGCTGTTAATTTTTGTAACCTAGCCCAAACCATGAGGGCAGATCATTCATGACTTGTCTGTACTTTACTGAGTTTCTTTATGGTCTCTCTCTCAGGTTTTGTAACACTTTTTGCTATTCTGATACTGTTCAAGACGCTAAACCAAATTTACACTTCTGCTCATTGCTAGGAACTACCTGGGCACTGTTTCCTAAAATATCTTCCTCCTAATGTTAGATAGTCCTGTGGAAGAATGCACCATAGGATGCATCTTACGGTGGCTTACAGTGGAAGTACATGTACACAGAGGTAGAATATGCTAACTACATTATGGTACCTATAATGATGACAACAATTTTCCTCTCATCCTTGGAGGTGGTTTGCTTCTTCAAACTATAAAAAGACGTTGTTTAGGGCCCCAATTACACAACACTGCATTGCATGAGAGACTCCAAAAGTCATAAAGTGAAGTCCTAAATGAACTCCTTCTCTGCTTATTCATCTCAAGTCACAAATCTGGGACTGCTGCTGCAACCTTTAGTGAAATGCAGTCCTGAAAGCCTGATACCTATGTTTTGGCCCCAAACCTCTTCCCACAGATTTCGGGGGTTTACTCCAGAGAGGTCTGCAGAAATAGAGCTGGGATGCCAAATGAATGCATGCAGTTGCTGCAAATATACTGAAGGAGGCACACTTTCTCACTAGAATGCTATGTTACAAATGCGGTGGCCTGAAGGCTGTGTTATTCTCCTTTAAATCATTGCTTAAGAAACAAATTCTTGATGTGCAAGCAAGTTCACCATGTGCAAACTTAATCTGCTTGTCTTCTCATATTCTGTGTTTTCTCCTCCTTCAGATCAAGGGAGTTGTTCTTAAATCACGCAGCTGGCAAAATCTCAAAAATACAGGTTCCCATTTAATTCAAATTTTTAGAAGCCTGGGTACTTACTTGGATTTATCCAAGAGCTTCAAATTCCCTCTTTTCCCTTTTCTTGTAACTCTTCCCCTCTTCCCCTCAGTATTCTTTTCTGCTTACCCAACATACAATACTTTCCCTAATTTCCCCATTTTTACTCACTCTCTCTCCACCCTTGGCTCCGGTCTCCGTGGTTTCTTCCATCATCAAATGGCATCTCTGTAACTCACCACATCCTCTTGGTCTTTCTGGTCTAGTTTGGCTTCTGCCAAGTTCCTAATCAATGCCAACATTGGAACCTCTTCCAACTATCAATTAAAGGATGGCTCTCATACACAGTAATCAGAGCATGAGAGGCCTTAGCAGAGCATATTGCCCATGGCCTAGAGGGCAACTAAAATTGACATGCTGAACAGCAGATTGGGAGAGACTGTGAGGAGGCTGTGTGGAGAGGTTATAAAAGGCAGAAGTTCTATTAGAGGTTTTCAGGGAGAGAGAATTTGGGAGTTAAAGGGGTCTTTTATTTTAATCCACACTGCTACAATCCTAAACTGTAGTAATTTTAACTATACCTTTTTTTTGGAGGTCCCTATCTTACCTGTAGCTGAACGCAGGTTGGAACCTATTTAGTGCAACTGCAGACAGTAATTGCTTGGATACCTTATAGTGGTACTGAATGCTTTGTATACAATTTTGGCAATGGCATCACCCACTAGCCTTCAGGCATTTTTTTCGGATTTGTGTGACTTCTAACAGCTAGATTAGATATTTCATCCCCAGTCTAATTAGAAAAGTGTTTCTTAGGTTTCAGTAATGCAGGATCAGAGTCACTGTAATGTTACTTCATTGAAGATAATAGAGTTATCTGTACAGACAGATGCAAGACACATTTTATTGCCGGTGATTACCTCTCTCAAATCTTTGTTTAAACTCACTAAAGACTTTGCTTTGGAAATATAAGAAGCAGTGGATGAAAAAGAAGTGTGACCAAGCCCTGGAAATGTAAGTGCAATAAAACCCTACCTAAAATGATTTACTGAATGCTAAATAGCTTCAGATATATTTTCCCCTATAACAGCTTCTTTATTGCAGGTTTAGTAGAACCAGAAATGGAATCCAGAGCTGCATACTAGAAACCATTACAGATGTCAGGACTGGGGAAAAATAAACCCAAAGCAAATAAAAGTATAATATCTTAACTTCGGGAGTTTTTGTTTAAGTGCAAGCAAAGAACCTTTCAGAGGCCTGTACAAGGAAACACAACCATTCTAATAAGCACTGAGACAACGTACAGATCCTCCTCTCAAGATTTATAATCTCATCCCTGCAAAGCTGAAAAACAGTTCTGAAATACTGCATGACCTTGCTAATAGGACTCATATGCATGGCAAGGATGCTAAAGAAGCTGATGGACTGACTGAGCTTAATATTAAATATGAACTCAAGGACAGCGGCAGGAAGGGGACTTAAAAATAAAAAGACCTTGAAAATTAGCAAAAAATGAGAATCACAATAGACCTGAAAACTAGGGCTGTGCAAAACTTTGGATCGTGATTTGGATTTGGAGATGATTTGGATGATTCAGAGGCCAAATCTATGAATCCGAATTGAACTGCTAGAAGCTTTAGGCTTTCCGAATCAGTTAGGAAAAGATTTAGCAATTCAGAGATTCGGCCATAGGGTATATTGCAGAAATCAATAAAATATCTATAACTTTGTTGTTTTTTGGCTGATTTGGATAATACTTGCAGGGGTGGTAGCTTCTGCTGAGGGCATGAAGCTTGCCAAGTTTAAAGTTGATAGGTGCAGGGGCTTCTGGGAAACTGCACCTCAAAATCCTGAAAGCAAAACTCATGTCACGTGTATGTGTTAAGCCACAGCATGGTGAAAACTGCAGGGTTGGCAGGTCATGCTGGGGCCATAAATTCTGCCAAGTTTCAAGGAGATAGGTGTACACACAGTCCCACAAGCACCCATGTCCTGAGTTTTGCCTGCCTGTGGCCAGAGGGGCAGGGCCCCAGAACCCAGACTCCCCCTGCACCTATCTCTTTGACAGCTGGCAGGCTTTGTGGCTGCAGCAGGCCTGCAGTTTTCACCCCCCTGTGCCTTAAGACACACACAGCGTCACCTGTGTCAGGAGTTTTGCTTGTCAGCAGTTTGAGGTACAGTTTCCCAGAAACCCCTGCACCTATCACCTTCACATTTGGCAGGCTTCATGCCCTCAGAAGAGGCTACCACCCCTGCAAGTGTCATCCAAATCAGTCAAACAACAACAAAGTTATAGATGTTCCATTGATTCCCTATTGTACCCTATGGCTGAATCTCCAAAGCTCTCTGAATCGGCTCCGAATCGATTTAACTGAATTGAATCAGAAAAAAAAAAGATTTGAATCTCCAAATCAAATCAGCTGAATCTGAATCGGCCGAATCCAAATCGAATAGTTGCCTATCCGCATAGGCCTACTGAAAACACTTTACATTATACAGTATAGCTTGGAGTGCAAAGAGAAAACAGAAACTCAGGATGGAAATGAAGAACATCTCATTTAGAACTGCTTGTGTAGAAAGTTTTCACACACTTTGAGTGCTGTGAACGTATGATTAAGAAGAGTGAAACAAATGGCTTGCAAGGATAAAATTGGTCTAGAGAAATAGATAAATCTCTGGTGGAAGTCATACAAGACAAAAAGGAATATTCCAGAAAGAAGGAACACCTGTAAACAGGTAGAAAGGAAAAAAGATAGAATTACAGCTGACATCTGAGGATGCTGACAGATGTACACTCCCTACTGTAACTCATGGCACTTTGTAGGAAGTGCCATGAGTTACAGTGATCCCTCACACCCAACCAATGTTCGCTGTTGGGTCTGGGAGGTTGAGGGATTGGAGTTCCAGTCTGGAGTGGCTGCATGTGTGCAGCCACTCTCCCCTACCCCTGCCCCCCTAACCCCTTTGCAGCTCTGGTGCTGTTTTTAGAAGGTGGGGGGTGGGGACGGAGCTTGGTCTGTGGTTTGGCTAGCCTGCGTGGGCAGGTGGGCGAGTGGATTGGGCTGTATCAACCTAACCCTTCTCCCTGTGCATGTTGACACAAGTTAATGAAGGCGCTCTACTTTGGAGCACCTTCACTGAAACCCTCCTGCAATGATGGTTCAGATTGTCACATAAATTGGGCACTTTTAAGTGCTCTGTGGGGCATAGCTGTAGAGTACTTGAGGGGCTTGATCATGTGACAAATCATGACTTCTGTCAGTGCTCTGAGTATACTGCTAATGTTGTCTTACCTTTTCCAACCACCCTGTTTGTTTCATGCATTGGCTGTATCTTGCCTTGACTGTAAACTCCTTAGAGAGTAGGAATGATTTCTTACTAGACTGTCCAGCACCAAGAAGCCCTTATGATTTTTGGGGCTTTCCAGCATAACACTAACCATAAACCTGGCTTGTTAATGATTGCTAACATTTCAAACCTGAGTCCAGAGCAAAAATTTTCAAATGGCCCCCAATCTATAATGGGCTGAATCGGCTTCCCAGATCTCAACACCTCTCAGATGAATGGCTGGATCTGAATTTGACATATTCCCTGCCTCTCCTTTTCTCTCTTTCTGTGTCTTTGTCTCTCTCTTTCTATTCAAATTGTAAGGATCCAGACTTACCTATGAGGACAGAACTGCCAGGGTTTAGAGACAGTCTTGTTCCTGAAGGAGAGGTCATCACTGAAGTAATACCTGGCTCTCTGACTAAAAGCATTGTTGTCAAGTCTTCTAAATGAAGGAGGGGTCGTGGGGGGTCTGGAAATAAATTAAGAGATGGAGATGACGAGCAAGGCTGTAACAGGGAAGCACTGAAGGACATTAGAAACCATCCCTCCTATTTTTCATTGTTTTGAAACAGCAACATTTCAAAGGAAATCAAGTGGTGTGGGTGCCTGATGTACCAGGTAGGTGCAGCAGTACAGATGCAATTAAAATAATGTCTAATGTCAGGCGTAAGCCAACAATAGCCAAGAAATTCTTTAAGGCTACTCTGCCATCCTTGATTCTTGTGAGTGACGAGGCACAGCAGCAGATGTTGTTCACTAGCAAATACAGTCACTCAGAACAGATGGTAAACTCACACTGCATAGCTACTGTTAATACACAGGTGATATCTGGTGGCCCGGAGTTGTTTCCACTATTTCTTTTTCTTAAGCAACTGAAAAAATGGTTTGCCTACAAATGATCCTGAAGCACTGAGAGTAATTTTGCATCTTTAACAAAAAAGTGATTTTTTTCTGGGGCCTATTTGCTTTGAAACCAAATGGGAATTATGATCTGGGAGGTTTTCTTTTTTAAATATATGAATATAATTTTTAAACTTAGTTTTTAGGGTTGGTCTGAAATCACAGGTATTCCATGTGAATAGAAGCCCTCCACTAGAAGGGCTTTAGCACTGCCCTTAAGATTGTGAGAACGTTCAGCTTTAAAATCTGTCTCTAAGGTAGCAGCATCCACAGTGCCTAGACTTGCCCTGCAAGTTTGAGTCAGCTGTGAATCAAAGGGGGCAATATGCTAAGGCCTGAAAACTGACATCTGTGACAGATACTTTGTAAATGCGTTGTTGCAACAACTGACTCCCCAGCCCAGCCTCTGGCTTCTTTACTTTTCATTCCATCCAGGAAGAGCACACATCAACTGCTGAAACGTCTTTAGCCTGACGAAGGGTTTTTGAACCTGAAAGCTTGCTTAATAACTATTCTCCAACTATTTGGGTTGGTCTAATAAAAGAGATCAGATTCACCCAAGGAACCTTGTCTGCTTTGTTGCAACAATACATGTACAGAGTTACAAAACAAGAACACTTCATTACTAGGCATACAGTACCATTTACATTATCTGGCTGGATCTTTCATTTCCCAGACAGTGGGAAATGACACAGATGGGTCATTAGGGAGGAAAAATCCATCAACAGGCACAATAAATTAGTCCTGTGTAACACTTCCACCCATGCTTTAGGCCTGACAAAGTCTTTCCAAAATCATCCAGCTAGACTTTCGGCCTGCTACAATGAAACCCAAGACAAAGTAAACTTTACCCTTTGCTGACCTGAGTTACTGTTTTGTAAATTGCACAAGGTTTATGCATCAGTTAGTGAGGTGTGAAATTGGTCAGTGTCACTTAGTGATTTATAAGAGTGGCTGCTTCTCAGAAGTGGTGTGGTATACAGGGCAGAGGGCTACTACCTTCCTTTTGGGAGTGCCCTTAGGGGCATGTTTGACAGTTCTTTGCTTGGCCATAAAATCTAAATGTGGAAAAATTAAAAATTAGTATTCTTTTTTTTCCTGATAAAAGTTTTTTCTTCCTCAACTCCCAAGCTCTCGTTCCTGGTTTGATAGCCTGTGCTGCTAATACAATTGGAATGTATTCCTTCTTCAGAGAATAAAGATGCTTAGTCACTCTTTCTTCTCTTATGCTCCCTGATTAGTTCAGCATAGTTGGAAGTCTGCGGGGGTGCAGGTGATGTTAATCCTGTAACACAAGCAAAATGTAACAGACAAGTCCTTCCAAGGCAACATGGATTCCTTACCAAGAATCATCAGCTGTGTACTCTCAGTCACTTCCCCACGAAGATTGACTGCCTTGCAAGAGTAGGATCCCTGATCAGATAAAGATGCATCTGCAATCAGCAGTGATCCATCATGCAAATGGTGTGGAGGGCCCAGCTGGATCTGATCCTTCAGCCAAGCAATTTCTGCTTCAGGTACACCTGGAAAGGCAAGGGCGGGAAGGGGGAAAAGGTATAAGATGCTGGATGACAATATTTCCATTAGGGACAGACAAAGCAGTTGGCATAGAATAATCATATCAAGCTTTTGTACCCTACTAGCAGTCCAATAATTTTTAATGTTCAAGAGAGTTTGGTAATTTTTTTTCAATTCATCTGTCTACATTTCCTGGAGCTACTTGAGAATGCAAACAAAGGCCACACGCTTTTTTGAAAGTGGCTTTTCCACCAACTCTTATCATCTGACAAGAAGCAAACAGCATCATGTGAAATCGACCTTATTCGACCTGGAGGGATGTGGGCTGCGGGGTTCCCCAGGGCTTGGTCCTCGGGCCCACAATATTCAACATCTTCATCAGTGACTTGGGCGAGGGGGTAGAAAGCACCCTGTTCAAGTTTGCAGATGACACTAAGATGTGGGGGGAAGTGGGTACACTAGTAGGAAGGAACAGGCTGCAAGCGGATCTAGACAGGTTACAGGGGTGGGCCGAAGAGAACAGGATGGGGTTCAACACTGACAAGTGCAAGGTACTGCACCTGGGGAGGAAGAACCAGCGGCACACCTACAGGCTGGGGAACTCCCTTCTTGTCAGTGTTGAGACAGAAAAGGATCTTGGAATCATCATTGATGCCACAATGAACGTGGGCCGACAGTGTGGGGACGCGGTCAGGAAGGCCAACCATACCTTGTCGTGCATCCACAGATGCATCTCAAGGAGGTCCAAGGAGGTGATCCTCCCCCTCTACGTGACACTGGTCAGGCCGCAGCTGTAGTACTGAGTCCAGCTCTGGGCACTGCACTTCAGGAGGGATGTGGCCAATATGGAAAGGGTCCAAAGGAGGGCCACCCACATGATTAGGGGTCAGCAGGGCAGGCCCTATGAGGAGAGGCTGAGGGACCTGAACCTGTTCAGCCTCCAAAAGAGAAGGCTGAGAGGGGATCTGGTGGCAGTCTACAAACTAGTCAAGGGGGACCAGCAGGCATTGGGAGAGTCCCTGTTCCCCCGAGCACTCCCGGGAGTTACAAGAAACAACGGACACAAGTGGAGGGTAGTGGGATCGTTTGACCCCAGTATTCTTTCCTGCCCATGGCAGGGGGTCGGACTAGATGATCTCCTCAGGTCCCTTCCGACCCTACCAACTATGAAATCCCAAGAAAAACCAATGCTTTTTAGTCCACCTCATCAGAAGGAAGGGGCATGCCCTCTTACATAGGCTTGTTTCATGTCACAATCTAACATGAGAGAAGTCTATGCAGGATAAAACATCCCCCTGCAACTCCAAAATGGAGGACTCTCATTTTCATTCAAAGGTTTCTAAGAAATGCCACTGTAGACTATTCTGCACTGCACAGTGCTGTGCAGACAGAAAAGGACAGGATAAATCAGTTTAAGCAGTTGATCTACTGGAGTCGCCCTTTGCTATGGAATAATTCAGATATCCATATGTTTGACTCAAATTTCAGTAACTTGCTAACCTGATCCAGAAGTTCCTCAGTTTTTTCATAGCATGGCACACATCTGAATAGAACAACTGTTTTGTGGCCGCACACACGTTCATGTACTGCTATTCTAGTAGCAATTGCTTCCAGAGCAAAACACTACCAGGAACACATTCAAAGGTGAGCTAGAAGCAGACAGCACAGAGCAGGAACAAGCATCATGAGATCAGACAGCTCTCTGAGGGTCAGCAGCAAGCATTCCATGGACGACCAGCTTGAGAACCACTGGGTTGGTGGTCATTTGGTTCAGGCTGAAGAGTCTCTTCCTGGGGACTGTTACCCAAATGAGAACTGCCTGTTTCTGACTGTTCAGAACAGAGCTTTCTTGAAAGTTAATGGCTGAATACAGCTGGAGAAATGTAAAGTCTATGCAAAGATTTCCAGTAGTTTAGAAAAACCAGTTACTTTTGCAGAGTGAAAGATCAAACTCCCTATGTTCTATTTTACCCCAATGAAACTGGCAAGGACAGCACTGAAGAATTTAAGCAGGGCTTGAAGTTTGCCTGTCTGCTTTCCCATTGTGTACAACAAATAATCAAGCAACTGCCTCATCTGGCATCTGCACTCTCTGGCATCACTGGTTTATCAGTTTTTGTCATTTGACAGTTCAAAGATTGAGATTTTTGCCTCTAAATCACTGGTCCAAGCCAGCCTAGATCAGGTATTTCATTGCCAGCTGACAGCAGCTCATGTGAAAAGAACCCCATTACAATTGGCAGCTTTCTTGCCAATCAGAGAAAGACCACGTGGGCATGGAGAATAAAAGTGGGCATGGAGAATAAAAAGCCCATTCATCTGTTGTGGTTAGGCAATTCTCAGCAACTAGCTGATTCCAAGCTTTACTCAGCCAGTAAGCACTATACCAGCAGCATTAAGCAGCCAGAACTTGACAGACAGCTGATTTCCCTCTGAACTATTAGAGCATTCTTGCTGTTTTCCATCCTCTGCACCACTTTGTAACTTTGGTGGGATGCAAGAGGGGACACTCTTGACAGGACTGAAGCTGTGTAGGTGGTGGGGGGTGGGGAAGAGGATTTAATCTGTTGTGGAGGATGACATATGAGGCAAGTAGCACATTCCCCACTTTGGTACAGGGCTGCAGGAAAGCCAGGGGCTTCACACAGTCTGAATCCTTGTTTCTTGCACTATCAGATATCACTTAAGGTACAGACAATACTCTGTCGTACTTTTCTATCCTGCTCATGACTGGTTGATAATTTTGTGTTTCCTATAACTTAATTATTTTACAATGGGAGGGTTTTGGCCTCTTTCTTAACCTTGAAGGCTAGTTTTTAGCTGGTTCCTATTCTTTAAAACACATCTCATTCGGGTGGCAGTTAAAACTTTCTTCAAGTCTTCACAAGATACCAAGGTGAAGTTCCCAGGGAAAGCCACACCCTCACTGGATAAAAAATAACTCCAAGTCCAATTTATTCAAGCCTGCAGGTTTATTGTATATCCCTTGCAGAACTGGGGAGTCAAAAGGATTGGATCTGGTAGGGGAAAAAGAGAGAACGGAGACTCTTTCAATTTGTTGAAGTCCTTGAGAGTGGTAAAGAATGGCTGATCCAGCAACCCCCTGTGAGTTCTATTCTAATACAGGCACGATCACTCCATAGTAGACATTTTCTCCCTGAAAGCTGCATGATTGCAGGCAGCTTACAAGTCATATCTTCACATTAACTCCAATGCTGGTGCCAAGCACTGAAAAAAATCATGAGTGAGAGACCTCAGAGAATTATGTGATTAACTTAAAACAGTGAGATGATGATGATTTTTTTTTAAGTGAGAAAATTCACAATATTTTTCTCTCTTTCTTGGTTCTAAGCTTGTATGCACTTGGGTCATGCTTTTTTCCTGCAATTCTAAAAGTTAAATATTTACTTTTTAGGAGGCGAGATTCTTTTGTCACAGGGCTCCAGGAACTGACTCATAAGAAGCTACACCAACATTAGACATCCACATTGGTTCACTTCTTTGCAGGCAGCTATTGTCTGTTCAGATAGGGCCAAACCATTAAATACTTACACTTCCCTTACTCTGGTAAAACTCCCATTCCCATCAAAGGAAGTTTTGCTTGAGTGACAAGACTGAAGGATTTGGTTCACTCTGCTGTTGTTCAATCTGTGGCCGCATTTGCTACAGAACAGCACATCTGAAAAAGCACTTCTCTGATGACCTGCACAGAAGAGCTATTCTTCCTTCCCTCTTTAATCTAAAGCTTCCAGGGTAAACATAAATGAATCAAAAACAAATGTTACAGCTGTGACCCACAAATTGGATGGGGGAGGATGAGAAGAAATGTACATGTCAGTATATCCTTCTCACATGAGTGGCTTATACAGGTTTAGTCTAATGAAATGGGTAATGAAACCAAAGTGACAGCAGGCTGGCAAGCACTTCAAAAACGCCAATATAAAGATGCAGGTGCAAATGTAAGTAAAGCTTTTCTTCCAAAAGATTGACAGTAGGGGGAGCAAGAGCCTTTCAGTTGGCCCTAGCTCTGGGTTTTTTTGTCAGATGGTTGTCCACAAGGGTATAATGGAAACATAAGGTAAATGTAGGTTTACCATAAGGAGAGAATGCAAACTTTAAAAAAATGAAATAATAATAGAAAATTAATGGATGAAAAAGCAAGCAGAAAGCCAGTGCCTCCTGTATGAAGCTGTAGTGCAGTATTTTTCAAAATAAAGGAGAAAACAGTCTGAAAAATAAAAGTGTAGGGTCAGATATTCTGTTTGTGTAAACCAGTACCATTGCATTAGCTTCATTAAACCACAAGATTTTATCCCACTGAGAACATAAGCTTCATGAATTCCCCTTTGGAAGTAAGTTTCTTTTGTTGTTATGAACTTCTCTTTTGTTGGAGGCATCACATTAGGAATGCTTGCCCTACAGTTGGAGAATATTTCCAAACAGTAATTATAACCCAGAAAGCCCTCCCTTCTCTCTGTTCCTCTTCAATAGCCAACTAGAAATAGCTACCAACCCCCTACCTTTTACTGGAGTTAGTTCTCAGTACAAAAAAGGCTGGTGTAAGTGACAAGCAGCATGATAATCATGCTGATGCTTTAGCTCTATGATGTGTATGTTCTCTGGAATGCAGCAAAGTAATCTGGGTTCTACCAGACTGCTACCAGTTTCCATGGCCATAATATTCTGTAATAGTACTAAATACTTTTGCTTATGGTGTGGCAGTCTGATGCTTGTGAAAAGGAACAGACAAGGCTTAAAGAGAAAAATCAGGACACACCCTTGTCCCCATACCAAACCCTGTAGAGTCTGAATGACAAACTGGGATAATTTTAAGGAAGAGGTGGAGGACTTAGAAGTATAACACACACAGAGAAAAGAGACAGAGGATGTTTGTGAAAGCCAAAGGTGTATCCAGGGAGGGGTACAGCGGTTCCATAGTCGGGGGGGGGGGAGGGGGAGCGCTATGTGCCACACACCCCTTTACTTTTAGAATTGCAGAAAAAGAAAGCATGACCCACTTCTAGATCTGCCTAGGGTGGGAAATATTGATGTTTCAAGTTTTTCTTTCAAAAACAGTGACAACGGATCAGATAGTTAAAACTGGGCACCTTTTGGCACCCAGCATTGTTGCTAATCATAACCATGCCCATTTAGAGCGTGTCTGTACTGTCTCTGTGGCAAGCCCACGAATACAGCCTAGAAGCAATCTCCCCATTCACTCACTCCTGTGTGGGCTGGGAGCGACCCGAGCCCTTTTCCGTGCTGCACGCAGGCTGTGGCCAGCAGCCCGGGCACGCCGGGTCGGAGAGGGAAGGCCGTCGAGCTGGAATTAGGCACAAACGCTTAGCGGTAGTTTAAAAGATTGTTTACTTACACCGAGATGGCAGTGGTGTAGGCTGGAAAACTTGCTTGAGTTGCAGTTACAGACAGACAACAAAACAAAACTCGAACCTGCAGGGCACGAGGGTACGTCGCAAGGGGTTTTCGGCGACGGGAAGATGCAAAACACGAGGGTACGTCGCAATGGGTTTTCGGCGACGGGAAGATAAACCTGCAGGACTCGAACCCGGGTAGAAGAGCTCTGA
>NW_005842856.1:179673-179961 GCF_000455745.1 Alligator sinensis | reverse complement strand
GTCTAGGCTGCGATCGGCGACGGGGAGAGGCTAGAGGTTGATCAGACCTCTGTTGCCTGCTTGAAATGCGCTGGGTCCGTAAGGATCCGCAGCGCTTAGAGATCTTCACACAGCGTGAAGTCTCCTCCTCCCGGTGTTCGTGGAGTCCTCCAACTTGGGCGGAAACCACTCAAGCCTTTTATACCGCTAGCAAGCCAATCACTAGCCGCCACGTGTGAATAATTTAGAACTGGCCAATAATGGGACTCGAATTAGCATACAAATGGCGGGAACTCTTTGCAACGAGCA
>NW_005842856.1:156502-177550 GCF_000455745.1 Alligator sinensis | reverse complement strand
TCCGCAGTGCTTAGAGATCTTCACACAGCGTGAAGTCTCCTCCTCCCGGTGTTCGTGGAGTCCTCCAACTTTGGCGGAAACCACTCAAGCCTTTTATACCGCTAGCAAGCCAATCACTAGCTGCCACGTGTGAATAATTTAGAACTGGCCAATAATGGGACTCGAATTAGCATACAAATGGCGGGAACTCTTTGCAACGAGCAGTTCTGTGCTGCAACAAAGAAATGCATCCTGCAAAGAAAGCTTCAAATTGGCGGGAAATTCTCCCTTGCACCGGGGTTCTCTTTTGCAGCAGAAAATTCCACTGTGCAAAGAAGCTATAATTTAGCAGGAACAATTTAGCAGTGCTGAAGCACACAAAAACAAAAATCACACCCTTTGGGTTGTGACAACTCCCACTCTACTCATGTCAGAGCCTGCAAACTGGGCAGCACAGCTATTTGAGTACAGCCCTAAGCATGTCGAGTATACTTCTTGACATGTGCTCCGATCCATTTTAAGAGGACTACAATGTCCAGTGCAAGGGTTTGGTGTGCATAGAGGAGAGAGTAGGCAGCATGCGCTTTTGTTAGTGCAGACATGACATTAGACATCCAAGTGCCTGCCATGTAAATGCAGTCAAAACATGTATGTACAGGATCTGATCCAATGGCTCACTGTAGAAAGCTTCATACTAACATCTACATGAGCTAAAATGCATTTCCAATTCATTTTGGCGGAAAACCTGAGTCCACCATTCCTGAATCTGCAGATTCAACCACAAAAAAAAAATGTCTGAATTACCAATGGACTAAAAATCTACTTTCTGAGAATCACTGCCACATGTAGGGTGTTTGGTGGATAGGAGTTGTTTCTCTTAGGCTCAATAGTAGGGGAGCCTGGGGCTAGCCACAAGACCCTAGCATCTCTTTTAAACGTACCTCAGCTACTGTAGAGTAGATGCCAAGTCATATGTGGCATGTCTACACGTGACCTTTAATGCATATTAACCTATTTTAATGCACATTGATGCACATTTAATGCACTGGAAAAAAAAACTTGCTATTTAGTTAATGCACAGTAAAATAGGCCAATGTGCATTACGCATTGCTTAAAACCCATGGGCAGTTTTACATGTGCACCAGGGGTGAAGGGGTGGGGCTTTAGTTAGAGTGGATCTGTGAGCCCTACGAGGAGAGGCTAAGGGACCTGAACCTGTTCAGCCTCCACAAGAGAAGGCTGAGGTGGGATCTAGCGGCCTGTTACAAACTAGTCAGAGGGGACCAGCAGGCATTGGGGAAGTCCCTGTTCCCCCGAGCACTACCAGGAGTGACTAGAAATGACGGTCACAAGCTGGCTGAGGGTAGATTCAGGCTAGACATCAGGAGGCGCTACTTCACTGTCAGGGTGGCTAGGATCTGGAACCAACTTCCAAGTGAAGTGGTGCTGGCTCCTACCCTGGGGGTCTTTGAGAGGAGGCTAAACGAACACCTTGCTGGGGTCGTTTTACCCCAGTGCTCTTTCCTGCCATGGCAGGGGGTCGGACTTGATGATCTGTCAAAGTCCTTTCCGATCCTACAAGCTATGAAACTATGAAAGCACCATTGCGTCTCACGCATCAGCATTCTGTCACAACCCAAAGTTGTGGTTTTTCTTGTTTGTGCGTGCTTCGGCATCGCTAAATCATGTTCCCGCCAAATTGCAGCTCTTTTGCACGGCGGAGTGTTCTGTTGTAACGGAGAACCCGCGTGCAGGAGCTTTTCCCGCCAGTTCTGTAGCTTTCTTTGCATAGTGCATTTCTTTTGCATTATGGTGATGCACGATGCAAAGGAGTTCCTGCCATTTGTATTTAGATTCGTGCCACATTATTGGCTGGTTCTAAATGTAGGCATACGTGGTGGCTAGCTATTGGCTTGCTAGCCGTACAAAAGGCTTGGGTAGTTTCCGCCCAAGTTGGAGAGAGAGAAAGCACGTGGAGTTCGGGAAAGGAGCGTGAAGATCTCTAAGCGCTGCTGATCCTCTCGAACCCAGCTTTTTCCTTAAGAGGGCAACAGAGGTTTAATTTGTCGAACCCACGGAGCTTCAACAACTCCGGGGGACCTATTTACTGAACCCTCAGAGCCTTAACAACTAAGGACCCAATTGTCGAACCCACGGAGTCTTAACAGCTCCGGGGGACCTGGGAACCGAGTAACACTCACAGAGATATAGCTGCTCTGTGGGAACGAATTCTTGAACCCGTGGAGCCTGAATCACTCCGGGGTCAAGGAACCGAGTTTATTAGAGTCCTCCACCGAGAACTCAAGCGGAGCTGTGCCTGGAAAGCTGACCAGCCTACACCGCGACCACCTTGGGTGTAAGTAAATAATCTTTTCAATCAACCATTACGCCTCCGTGACTGATTCTAGCTCGAGCGTACCAAACCGCGCCGCGGTTTTTCTCCAGCCCCGTGTACCCGGGCTGCCGGCCACAGCCTGTGTGCACAAAGACGGGCCCGGCTCGCACATGGCGACCCAGATGGAATTGAGAGAGAACTTGCACATGGCGATCCAGGTGGGATCGGGAGAGGGCCTGCACACATTCCTGCACTTCAAAATGGCGGTGAGGGCACTAGAAATAAAGCTCATTTGAAGAGCTTTAGTTCAAATGCCCTCACCACCAATTTTAAGCATGGGGATGCTGATACACAAGACACAGGAGGCTGCTGGAGAGCAGTAATTGCCACGCTTCAGCAGACTCAATTAAGTCTGCTCCGACATGCTGGAATTCCCAACATGGTGGAGAGCAGCCTCCATGCTTATGTATAGGGTACCTGTGCTCTTTACTTAATATACATTAGGACAGTCTAATGCACATTTTCCCAGTACCTCATAATGGAAGTACTAGATTTAATGCACATCAACTAAAGCACATTAATTGCAAATGTAGACATGCCCACGAATTGCAATACGATTTTCTGATAGGACTTACTTTCATAGCTTAAACAAATTTACAGTTGAGTTCTCCTGGGGAAAGAAGAAGAGAATTTGATTCTACAGATACACATGCTTCAGGCCAAATTCATCCTTGGTGCAACTCTTCAGTTACACAGAGGATCAATTAGACCTCTTGCTTTGTAATGGCTTGTTCCAACATCTACAGATTACAGTTCAGAGTACAGAATGTGTCAGCACCTGTGCCTACAAAAAGAAATTAGAGACCTATATAAAAACAATTCCCAAGTTATGGTAACAGTCCCTTTCATTATCTCTTATTTGAAAGAAACCTTATCAGTGCCTGTCAGCAGCCAGCCTGTATTCCTGTCTCCTGGCAACAACAGCTTTAGCAAATGTCACAATTAATCCTTGTATCTAGTATTTCTTTTATAGATGCTTGTCCTGCTATCCTGTAGATTTTCATTAAAAGCCTCTCAATGTGAGCCAGAGCTGCAACTACACCCAAATGAAGACCTCTCCCACGGGCACTTCAGAATAGCCCGACTGCCTACCCAAAGCTTCTGAGGATGAGATGAACGGGGGAGTCACTTCAAAGGAAAGAATACCCTGAGAATCCTTTTTGGAGCAATTTTTAATTGTTTTACTGTGTGGCAAGGTGGGGCTCCCCGACTATCCACAGTGCTAGTTTCCCCACTTACCTTTGAGCACGCCACCCGCCTGTCTTGCCCTCCATGCCTTGTTGGTAATTAATTAAGTTGTTAACTAAGGCAGGAGGCTGCCCATTCTTGCCCCGATGCCAGGGGGCGCTATCTGCGGCTCTGTACCTCCCCTACACCGCAGCCCAAGCCTCACAGATAGCATCCAGATGACAATATGCTCCTGGCCTACAGCCAGACCAAGTTTAGGCCTCGTTGTCAGGCCTCAGACACACACTCACACCGCCCTCCCCTCACATTCCACCCTCTCACAGGGTCTCTTTCACATGTCGACAACTTGTACTGCCTTGCTTCCTCTTGGTGCAGGCCCCTTAGGCCATAGGTTTACCTAGTTCATACCTTGGGTGGAAGACATACCATCTTTTGAGCCTCTCCTGCGACCCTCACCGGGATAGTGGCCAGCCAATTACCTGACTGGGTCTAAGCTTACTCTGGCCCCTTCTGGGGCAACTCTATATGCTCACATGCTCTGGGCTCTCAGCCCTCTGATTCTTCTCCCCCACTGGGGTCCCTCCTCTCTGTCCCCTTTCTAGGGCCACCTCTCACTGGGGTGTTCTTAAACTCACACCACAACTGGTGTTCCAGGGTCTCATGGGGACTCTCACTACCCCCCTGGAGCAGCAGGTTATTTTGCTCACTATAGGTCTTGCTTTCAACCCACACTCAGCCCCCCAGCAGTGGAGGACTTACCAGGGTCAGGACTTACCCCTATCTCTCAGACTGAGCCCCCTTACTTGGCCTCTGGCCCAAACTACAGCCTTGGGTGTCTGAAGACATACGTAGGCCTACTCCCTTTACTGGGGCTCACACTGCTCCCTTCACTGGGGCCACAGGGCTTCCCTCCCTGCTGGGCTCAGGTGGCCATATCCGTGCCTGGCCCCAACTCTTGCTCCTTAGGGCCTTGCACCCCACAGGGCTCAGGTGGCTGCAGCCATGCCTGGCCCCATTCCCTCCGATGTTACGCAACCCACTCAAAAGTGAGGGCTAGGGTTAAAGCACTCCTACCCGCCATTCACAGGAATGATAACTGGCCTGGCATTTCCTGGGGGCTCCCACACCACTGAGAGCCCCACCAGGCCACCCACGCCCAGCAGGATGCAGTTGTAGTTCATGCCCAGGACCAGGAACCTCCAAACCATCCCCTACAGCTTACCTCTAGGATGTTGCATGGAGCCTTAAAGCGAGGCAATGTTACTACCTAGCCTAGCAGCAGGGAACTGCCCTGTTTATATGGGCGGCCTAAGATTTAAAATGGCCACCGCAATCAATCACCTGCTGGCTGCTTGGCTCCGCTCTTAAAGTGGCAGGCACCAACAGTGCCTTGCCATACACCTTCTCCCTTAAAATAGTTCCTGGGGGAGGTTTCCTTTGCTGCTCCTCTAAAGCAGGCTTTCCTCAGAGCCTATGAGAGTCCCCAAGTAACAAGCACCCCAAAGGTGCTCCACCACATACTGGCTTTGATGTACCCTGATAGAAAAGTACTAGAGTGGAAAGGAATGAGGTTTTACAAAGCTCCATGAAGCTTATTCCTTTAGACATGCTCAACTTTGTGTCTGGAAATATAAATTTGTGTGCCAAGTCTTTTCCTAGTGCTCCCATATTCTCATTTATTTTCCTCAGTGTTTATAACAGAAACTGATGGATGGAATATTGTGTATGAATTTAGTAGCACTTTAAGACCACCCCTTTCCAGAGCTGTTAATGCAACATGGGAAACTCTGAAATTCCTTCTGCTGTCAAGGCTGTCTATCTATGCTGAAGAAATTCCACATAATGTTTCTAATCCAGTAAGGACATTTGTATTTAAAAGTGCAGGATAACTACAATCAGCTAACATATTTTCAAATATACAAGCAAGCATTTGTTCCCACTAGAGCAAAAATTATGTAATGTCATGCTGGTTAGAACATGTTTATTAACAAGTTTTCTAAAATGGTGTCTTTTGCCATCTAATGCATAAAATATTATAGAAATCATTTTATTTCTATAGCTTACTGTGACATCTTGCGCCCTTCTGGCAGCCCGGCCTGTCGGGGTGTGGCCCCTCCCCTCAACTCTCCTGCCATGACTTTGATGTTAAAACTTACTATGAGAGGGGTCTTCAGTGGAGATCTTTCCTGGGGGGGCCCTCACGATGGACAGCGGTACCTACAATCGTAGGGCACAATGTTCCACAGGGCTCCACCTCCCCTACACCCCATCCACTCGCCGACTGGTTGGATATGTGTTGACGATGGTCTCTGGCTCTGTAGGACGGCCGAGGGCCTGTCTACCTGGGTCCAGTCACTCTTCCTCCCCTCTCGGGGTTCGTTTTATTTCAAAGAAAATATTCCCCTGAGTAGAAGGGGGTTACAGGGCTGCCTCCCTTATCCCTGCCTGCTCTAGGGGTCTCAGATGCCTCTTCCCTCCTACTGTACGCAGGGAGCTCCCCTGCCTCCTTGGTCTCAGCTTCTTCCGGGGGCTGTGGGGTTGCCCCTGCTTTGCCTCCCGTAGGAGTCTTAAAGCTCTCCCTAGTGCTGCCTGCGAGAGCCACGCAGGCTGGGTTGCTTCCTCCCTGTGCCAGAGCCCACCTAATGAGCTGCCGGCCCGCTTTCTCTCTCTCTGGCTCTTCCTCTGACCCAGATCCGGTGGGGCTTTTAAACTTTCCCGCGGCGGCTGGTACGGCCGCTGGGATTGGCTCAGCTGTTTCCCACACCAGAAACAGCTGATTAAACAGCTGGCGTAATGCCGGTTCGTGCGCCCCCGGGTGCGGCTCCTGCTCTGGCTGCCCTGTGGGAGGTGAGTTAGCTCTGCCGAGGGGCTCCTCCCGGGGTATGGGGACCGCAGGGTTCACTCTCTCCCCTTCAGGAGCCTGTGGCGGTGTCTCGCCGCCACACTTACATTTTTGCCTTTTGCCTCCTTTGTTTCCAATTACTAGCACTGTTTCCATGATAACAAGATTGTTGTGCCTTCAAGGCTTCTCTGTCCTCACTGTTTCTTTCTGAATTCCTATATAATGTTACAACTCTCAGTTTGTGCTATTATAATATCCACAGTGGAAAGCTCTGAGAACGTGGCAACTTCTGATGATTTACTTAGTGTACAAGGTGCAAATCTACCCTGCCTGGTCTTCAGACCAACACAGCTAACTACCTCTCTCAACTTCTGATGAGACAGCAGGAGAAAACAAATGTCCATGGAAAACAATGCTGTCATAAGCAAAGCTTCTTTGTATCATTGAGGAGGGTAAGAAATTAAATACATACATTGCATAGGAAGAAGCGTTTATAAATAGAAAGCTTCTCATTTTTTCCAAGAGTTATCACTACGTAGAACACAGTTCAGAGATACTGGCATAATGCGGGGTGCATTATGGCACCTTATATCACAGAGGCCCCTTATGATCCAGGAATTCCGATATTACAACAATGCCTGAGACAATAAAGGTTAAAGTCTACCTACTCTAGATAGATAGCACCTTTCCCCAGACAATGATTCTGCTGTTAGATTGCCCCAGCTTTTCCACTGTGTTTCTAATGTGATTGCATTCTGGTAATGGGCAGGGTTTCCATTCAGGCAAAGGCTCCACTAAACCTCTCTTGGTAGTAATTGCTGAGAGGAAGTACTGAATTCATGTGTTTCTTGGCTGTCCTGGCCATGCCCTCACCTGTTCCTACTTTTGGGGCTATTCTTTTGCCCTGCCATTTCTGCTAGCATGCTGGATGAATCTGGTCACTTTCTGAACAGCAATCACCATCTAAATGGATGGGTATGTCCCAGGCCCCCACTACCCTCACTGCAAAGCCCAAAATTGTGCCCATATTATATCTGTTCTCTTTTCTATCACATCATGGAAAGTAGTCATGGAAGTACATCAGAAAAGATAATATTACTTTCCTTTTATTCTTCCTTAAAAGGCATTGGAAATCAATCTGATTTCAGAAGACTGAAGGATTACTGAGCTTAATCCTCCTTAAACTGCAAGGAAGAGTGATACTGTATTTTTCTTTTGTTAATCCCAAAGAACATAATTAATTAATTGGGATACTATGCTAGTCCCATATTTCACATGTCACTGACTAGTATCACGTGTGCCTTCTTAAAATAAAGAGATGAAAGTACAGTGCAAAGATGCACCAAACACTAATTACCTTCAGGGATTTGGGGGAAGGGGGATGGACGGTGGAGCTGGGAGCAGAAAAATTATCAGGATCTGGACTGCAGAGGGGGATATCATGTCTCTACACTTAAGACTGAAGCAAAGCTCTTGGAGTAGGCAGATTGCTCTGCATCACCTAACTTAGAAAGGAAACAAAATTCAGCAGATTTAGGTGTACGTTAGGATAAAAGTATTTGAATCTTGGGGAGCATTGGATTTGCAGCTGAATAAAAGGCTATAACCTGTGGCCTAGAAAGCTGCTAACCACAAGGCAGAACAGTATGTTAAAAGTAACATTGCAAGGCGCTTAGGCAAGCACTTTCCTAACAATATAGTATTGTTATAAGATATATAGCTCATTGTGTAAGAAGAACAGGATACGGACCACCAGCTATCATTAGGAGATAAAGCAGAAGTAAGACCTTGGAGATGGTGAAGTAATCAGCAAGAGACTGAAAGTGACCAAGAGAAGCAGGAGTCAGGGTCTTAGGCCTGCACTCTTAGCAAAAAGACATGTAAATAAGTGAAATGCAGAGGTAATTCCATGCTAATTAAATATACAGTAAACAGAGGTGGAGCTTAAAATGGGAAGGAATAAGGGTTGAACAAAGGAGGGACAAAGGTGGGGTAAATGTTAATAAGCATAAACCAAAGTGTGTAAATATAGAAAGAACTAATGGTCGCTGCGGCTTCCCGGTTTGTTGGGGCTATCCCGAATCTGTCTCCATTTTGAATAAAGCTGTTGGAAGAAGCAATGTGTGCACTGTTCCGTTGTCTCCCTAGTCGCTGGGCATCTCATGGAGTTGAGGCCTAACAGTGTACACCACACAACTGAATTTTGAATTAAAGGACAAAATCCTCATCTCTCATTTCAGCTGCTTTGCATCAGGAATAAGAGAAATCCCAGCAAACCTCCATGCCACTCAATTCCAGTGCTCCCAGTGTAGGGGGAGACTGTGGAAAGGATGTGGCATGGCTAAAACACCTTGCCTAGGTAGCACAATAGTTTCCAGAGCACTGTAAGTATCAAACATCATTTAGGGTGGCTGCTCAAAATTATACTGCATGAGAAAGGTCATTTGGGACCAGCTTTATCTCCCATTCCTTTTGGGTTCTCTACCAAGTACGGCTCACTTGATCAAAGGGTTCTGGCCCATGCAGCACTAAATCCAATGTTGTAAATTCCATTATTTAAAAACAATTGTTCTGGTTTTATTGGTTGGCTTTCTTGCACTGATTTGTCTAACTACTCACTCCTGAACTGTCCACTTCTTTCTGTCTCCATAAGGAACAACACCTTTCATTACAGCCTCCACCCCAATGTACTGGCTGTGTGTGATACTCTTCCCATCCACTATCAAGTACGTATTCTCTTTGGCAAAGCTATATGAATACTGTTTTGATATGTATTATTTTTATATGCACATTCATACATTTTGTTATCCTGTGAAGGTACATCTCCAGATGCAAGAACAGTGGTGATGCATATTTCAAATGACAAATACAGCAATGGCCCCATTTGTGTATTTAGATGATAAGAAGCCAGTGTACAGGGTATTTCAACTTTCATATTTCATAATGTAAGGTTAGGCATTAGGAGTCAATTTCCCTAAAAGATGTGCACAACTATTGTCTTTTAAGGGGATTTTACACTTACATAAGAAGGAGCTGGTATTGGCCACTGTCAGAGGCAAGATATCAGGGTAAATAGGCCAGTGATCTGATGTGTTGTGGCAATTCCTATATTTCTATCATGTGAAAGTAAAGAAAAAGTTTGCATGAGACCCGTAAAGCTGAATCCACAGAGCTTCATGCCTCTCTGCACAGAGGTACGGGTATACTAAGAAACCCCGGTAGAAAGGTAGAGATAATACAGCACCCCATATCTGTTCACCATAAGGACTGAGTCACTTCTCACCTGCAACTTGGCAGATAATGGTAACATTTGCTCCCTGGATTGTTTTCACTGTGCTTCCAATGTCAGCAGTAACAGCAGGCAAGTCTGTGTTGATCACAATAGCTCTTGATGCCTTTATCAGTGGTTTTCCTGTGTAAAAGAAAAATGGCAGTTCACAAAGTAAAGTACTCAACTTGTCACAAGGGGCAGGCTCTAAACAACATGTTTGGCATGAAAGCAGAAGTAGACATTATAGGACAGGTGTTCACCAGTGGGTGATGCTGGTGGATGGAGCCACCTGCTCCTGGACTCTATGATATCATGAAGGAGTTGCTTGATTCCGTAGTTAAAGCTGCTTTGGAAAAAAAAAACTTAAATCAGAGACAGAATAGTATTAAAGTCAAGCCAGCACATATGAGAATCAGCTGAAACAATAAACAGCAATGCAACTGGAGCTGCAGCAAGCTGTTTGCCTTGATTCTGCAAGCCAGACACTACTCTTTGCCAAGGGCCAAACACAGGACAATGATCCCAAATGACGGATACCAGCACTGTAGCTTTGCTGGAGACTTCTAGCCACATGCGATCCACTTCCTTAGCATCTGCCATGTTTTCCATAATCTCAGGTTTAGGTTTTAGAGTTAGTGCAGGAAATAACTGACAGTAACAGAAAGAAGATGGCATCAGTATTGTGAGAAAGCAGGGTAACCTTGTACCTGAAGTGAGGGACAAAGCATTTGTCCCTATTGACCACCCTGCTATTTGAATTCAACTTGAGGATTATGTGCATGGACTTTAATAAAAATTCTGATAAAGTCCCATGCAACAGTCTGATAAATGACTTGGAGAAACATGGGCTAGAAATGTTGAAAACCAAAAGCAGTGGGATAGACTTCCCAGGGGAGTTGTGGAATCCCCTTCATCAGAGGTTTTCAAAGGTGACTGGTTAAGCATTTGTCAGGGATGGTTTAGGAGTAGCTCCCTGCAATCATGAAGGAAGTTTGCCACCTACTGAGGTTCTTTCCATCCCTTTGCTTTTCTATTCCATGCATGCTAGTCTAAGATACCTTCAGCCTGATTGGGTGATGACACCCTTAATGCAAACAGCAGGCATCTAGAAGGAGAGAGAAAAGGGCAGGATTCACAGCAAGCCCAGCACTCAGGTAGCTAAGCCCAGCTGAGACTCAAGGCACATCTACACTTGAATTGGGTCATGGTAGACAATGGCTCTGTTAAACATATACTTCTCACACTCCACATACTGAAAGAAATGCCCAGGGTGCATCCAGCACCATTATCAGTCTTGGGCCTGCTTCAGTGTCCCTCATCATGATGAACAGGGAAGGGTTACCTTCCTCAGAGATACTGTCTTATTAGGTTGCCCGCAGGCTCAGGCAGGAAGACCTTACCTACCTCAGTGACATTCAAACCATGTTCTTGATTTTACCTTCACTAACATAAAAGCTAGAAACAAATTTGTTTTTAATGAAAGCTTAGATTTTGATGTCATCATGTGACTCCAGACAGCAGGTATCTAGAGTACCAATGACTTAATCTGGCTATAAATCTGCAGTGATAGCAGAGTGGGACACATTTAGATAGTGTGGGTAAAGGGAAGACAGAGAGAGAGGGAAAAAAATTAAACTTGTTTTGATTGGACAATTGCAATTTTGGAAATCTGATTTTGTGACCAGTCTCCTTCAGTTGTTCCTAATTAAAACTTCCATGTGGATCTGTAGTACTTCCCGAACTGCTAAAAGGCACATTTTATATTGAAACATTACTGTATTAATCTAGATGCCTATGGTGTATCATCTATGGGTAATATGAAGGAAGAAACATTTCACTTGACAGAAGTGCTTGCAAAGTTTGTATCTTTTACTGTAGCAACTAAATCATAAAAGGCAAGAAACCACAAATGTCAACTAACTTTTTATGTTCCCAGTGGGATTTCCATCATCACATTAAAATTGGTTAATTGTTTATCCAATAAAGAGTAGCAAATCACTCCAAAAACTGGAAGTGTATTTCTCCCCTCTCTGCATTTGCTAAACTAATCAGAAGGGCCAAGTGAAAAGTCCTTCATTTAAAATGAAATAATCCTTCCTCACATGTTCTAATTCCTCTAAAAACACCTTCAAGCTTTCAGTTCTTTTAGGAAAAGACCTGTTGTGTGCCAAAATAGTTTTGCTGACTCAATTTAAAACCTACACGTTATCTGAGCTCTGTAACTGTGGCCTCATTTTACAAGATGCTGAGAATCCTCAACTCCTGATGGGAGGAGATGTATAGTGCCTTGCAGGAGATCAGCACCAACCAAGAACAAGACCAGGAGGTTTGAGTTGTTATTAAGTTATGGAAAAATCAAGCTATCACCTCAATAATTACTTCTAAAAGAAGGGCTGATGGTATTTAAAGTCCAATGCTGAACATTGCATATGCCTTTCTACAGTCTGCAAATGATTTGTTTCCAGAAATCGCCTGGGACCTGAATGCTGATTTGACTGAAAAGGCTTCCAAACCCTAGGGATTCACTCATTAGGACAGTAAAGAAAGCAAAACTTGTTCATGTTGCCACTTCACAAAGTATGCAGTTTTAGAAATGAAAATTAAATCTATCTCCATGTGTAACTCCAGAGTTATATTCATATGAGCTTTGTGTGGTATTCATAGTATTGTACATATATTTTAGGGCTTTCCACAAGTTTTATAGTGGAATGACACCACTGAATTCAACAGAGATATTGGATCTAGATTTGCATTGATGTAAGTAGAATCACTCCCTTCGTTTTCTCACAATTCTCTTGTTTTTTTCCACTTTCCCCCCTTCCCCCAGTCAGGTTTTCATTTGCATTATCCTTTAAATGAACAAAGGATATTTAGTTTGGGGTAGAACTGAACCATTACTGGATAAATATAAACCAGAAAGCTAATCCTTCACAACCCTTTATTTGCCAGCAGTTGGAAGAATTTTGGCCACGCTTTGGTCATAACAGACAGACAGGATACAAGGCTTGATTCTGTAAGGTGCCAAGTGCATTGGCTCAAATCCAGCAAATACTTAATACTTGCTTAACTTTAACCAGCTGAACAGTCGCACTGACGTCAATGAAAACATTCAGATGTTTAAAGTAGCGTTCATACTTAATGGCTTTTCTGGATCATGATGAGGGCATTCAGCACCTGCAGGATGGATACAACAGCAACTAGAACCCCGTAAAATGCATTCCGTGTAAGGGTGGTGAAGAAATCCCCTTGTTAATTTGAAAATGCCAACTGTTAATACATGGACCATCTGTGCATGGAGCTAGGAGCCTGACCCTGGGACACGGTCTGATGGTTTTAGGTCTTGATTCAATATATCACTTTGCTCAATCCACCTAATTTTTTTCAGGTGTTCTTCTGGCTACCGGACAAACTGATGATGAAGCAAAGTTCAGGGATGATAGGGACTACAAGGGTAGACATGGTTGGGAATAACATTTGTGTCCATTTTCACATTTAATCTAATAGGTCCCATTTTATTTCTAACCATGAAGAGCAATGACACTCTGGAACACCTTTCCAATAGGTCTTAGATGGAATCTGATTATTTTATGAAAGGGATTATATGACAGGTTTATAGGGTTTGGGTTTAAGGGCCCAAGAGGTCCTACATAGTCCTATGATCCTGATTATGGATGTGAGGTGGGCATAGGAGCTATAGGGAGGGAGCTCTATTCGTTTTCAGTCTCTGTTTGGTAGAGCCAGAACTTATTTATTTTCAGACTATGATACAAGTCCTATCTTTCTTTCCAGTATTTTTTTCTGAGGGATACCTTGTTAGGTGGAGATCAGGGGAAAGATTATGCATTTTGGGGGCTACTTTGAAGAGTTTAATATTGTTTTTAGGACTTTGTTTTCCATTTTAGTTACCTGAGATCTGAACTTGACCTGTGGGCCAGATCTGGTCCCTGATGCCAGGTCATCCAGCCCACAAGGCTCCAAAATTTGGTGGCAGGGGAGCAGAGGCAGACCCATGGGGAGCCCTGTAGGCTGGAGAGCATGGCCTACACACAGGAGTGGCATGGGGCCCCAGGGGCCCATTCCAACATTCAGGGCCTGATTTGAGCACACAGGGGAGGTGTGGGACCCTGATCCCCCGATTCCAGTGTGCTGGGCTGGGGTGGTGTGAGGCCCTAGAGCCCAATCCCAGAATGCAGGGCATGATCTCAGCATGTGGGATTGTGTGGGGTTGGTGTGAGACCCTGTTCCTGGCACATGGGGGTGGTGCAGGGTCCAGTCCTAGTGTGCAAGGCCCAATCTGGCTCATGGACTACTGGCCTCACATCAGTCATCTGACCAATGGGGCCAAAAGGTTGAGCTAACTCATCTATACTTGGTTTGCAGGAATTTACGTGCAGCATAAAGAATTCTGAAATCACTGATAGTATCCTGTTACCTGCTAAAGTGACAGCAATGGAGACAGAATCAGATCCCAAGGCATTGGATGCATTACAAGTGTAGAAACCCACATCAGCTTCCACTGGGGCTAGAATCTGCAAGGAGTCATCAGGCTGAAGGAGTATCCTGGACAAGAGAGAAACAGAGGAGCAAAAGTCTCTTAGCTAGGCTATGATTTTAGAGTTTCTTTTAAATGTATATAGAATGACAGGTCATTTATTACACTTTGGGCCTTTGGAATTTAAGTAAATGAGGAAGTAAATGATTAAATGCAGGGTCAAATACCTTATGTAGCTACCATGGATTGCAATTACTTGCACATTAATTTTATTTTCAAGCCTACTGGTATATGTTGCATGTGAAACAGGAAGAATGTTTCAAGTTAAGATGCAAGCCTAAAATTTGGGAGGCACTGGCCTCTGCTTTGCCATAGACTTCTCACGTGACCTTGCTCAAATCACTCAGCCTCTCTGTATTGAGGTTCCCCAACCATAAAATAGGGATAATAGCATTGACTATTAGGTATGCTATGAGAATAAATGCATCAGAAATATGAGAGTTGCTCAGATACTATGGTAATAGAGGCCACAAACGTACCTAGAGTCATTAGTCATATATTATAGGGTAGGGTAGATCAGTTTAATACAAGAGGAATGGCATGTGAGAATAGCTAGCTAAACCTACCCATATGAACTTTAGAGTAATAAAGTAGGAAAATCTTTTTTAGTATATTTATCTTGGACAGTGTATCTTGTGACCCCACTCTTCTCCCCCCCGCAAAGAGAAATCCACAGCAGATTATGGCACTATGGATATTTTAAAATGGAGAATAGGTAAATAAATATCTCTTATTTTAAAGCAAAACCAGACGATCACTGAGCAGCAAGTTACAATTCCTTTCAATGTTCTACCTACGCAAAGCTTGAATGGTACCAGTCCTTCAGCGACCCAGTTCATAGGCAGAGAAGGACTGTAAGTTTATGGCCCTTGTTAGTAATGTCCACAAATACTTTATAACATTTTTGGGCTCTTCTTTATGATTCACATTTCAGAATAATTGCAAGAGAGGCTACAAATGATTTCCTCCATCTTCTAAAGACAGCACACTGTGCAGGAGTACAGGTTTTTATTCAGTCAAATATTAGTGACATCATGTGTTTGCTCTTTTGACCTATTTCAGAAAGCTGATGGAAAGTGGAGATAGTTAAGAGGCTCTCACCTTTGTTAAACTGATACAACCACTGCACTTAAAAAAAAAAAAGACATTTAGTTTTCAGGGAAATTATGCATTCCAGCTGGGTAGCTGTGTTCCTCATGTTAGGGGCAGGAAGTAATTCTCATATGGGCTATAGCTTTCCAAAAGTAACAACCTTCATAATTAACTAGTGCTGGCATTACAGTAATCATGCAAGGCTGTGACCAGAGGCATAATTGAGTACTGTGCCCCAAGCAATACTGTGCCTGCCCCGCCCTTTTTCCTTGCACCCCCTGCCTTCCCTGCTCCTCACCTCCCTGCACTATCCCTAAAGTGGTTCTGGCCCTGGCGCCAGCAGGGAGGGAAGAGCAGCAGCAGTGGCTGAAGGTTCACTGCTGCCAAGGGCAGATCTAGGGAGTGTGGCAGTGTGTCACAGCTCCCTTCTGCTGTGTGCCGCATGCACAATGAACTTTCTGAACTCACTGACATGTCAGTGCAGCTCCTGCCAGCAGTTCTGCATGTGCTGTGAGCTCTCTCAGCTCACCAGCTGGTCAGTGCAGGATCTGGCTGGAGCTGCTGCTTTCATGCAACTCTGGCACCCTGGAGGTGAGCACCATAGCTGCTTGCCCTTCCCCTCCCTCTGCCCCCACCCTGAATTCAGCATCAGGGGAAAGGAGGAGAAAGGCAGAGGAGCTCCATGAAAATGAGCTCAGCATTGCAGCCTCTTAGATTCATAGATGTTAGGGTCAGAAGGGACCTCAATAGAGCATCGAGTCCGACCCCCTGCATAGGCAGAAAAGTGTGCTGGGTTCAGATGACCCCAGCCAGATGCCTATCTAACCTCCTCTTGAAGACCCCCAGGGTAGGGGAGAGCACCACCTCCCTTGGGAGCCCATTCTAGATTTTGGCCACTTTAACTGTGAAGAAGTTCTTCCTGATGTCCAGTCTAAATCTGCTCTCTGCTAGCTTATGGCCATTATTTCATGTAACTTCCAGGGGCGCCTTGGTGAGTAGAGCCTCACCAATTCCCTTCTGTGCACCCATGATGAATTTATAGGCAGCCACAAGGTCGCCTCTCAATCTTCTCTTGCGAAGGCTGAAGAGGTCCAGGTGCCCTAGTGTCTCCTCATAGGGCTTGGCCTGCAAGCCCTTAACCATACGAGTGGCCTTTCTCTGGACCCTCTCCAGGTTATCCGCATCTCTCTTTTAAAGTGTGGCGCCCAAAACTGGACGCAGTATTCCAACTGCGGTCTCACCAGTGCCCGATAGAGGGGACATATCACCTCCTTGGTTCTGTTTGTCATGCATCTGCTGATGCATGATAAAGTGCAGTTAGCTTTGCTGATGACTTCGTCACACTAACGACTCATGTTCATCTTGAAGTCCATTAGGACTCCAAGATCCCTCTCTGCCCTGCCCTGCCCTGCCCTGCCCTGCCCTGCCTTGCCTTGCCTTGCCTTGCCTTGCCGAGAGCTCCTTCCTCTTGGGCTACTGGCAGGGGACTGCCTCTGGCCTCAGCCCCTAGGGTTTATAAGGGCCAGGCCCTGCCCCTCACAGTCAGCTGACCACTGGCAGGAGTGATTGCTTGTTAGCTCGGTTGCCCTGGCAACCAACAATTCACTCATTGCTACGGTCCCTTCCCTAGCAGTTTTTCCTTCTTAGGAGCAGGGCACCTAAGTGCTCTGCGACAGTTTGTAAATGTGCATTTCCCTAAGCAATTCCAAGACTTGGATGCACAAACTGAATATAATGATGATGATTGTTGATGATGATAGTAATAACAGTAATGATAATTATTATAAAAGTAATAATAATAGTAGTAATGATAATAATTATGATTGTTTTTAATGGCTAGAGGAAATCGAACTCCTCTCTTTTGTTTCCAAATAGATTTCACTGAGTGGCCTTAACCTGGCTTGTTTTAGTGTCACTATCCTATATCTCTAGCCTTGTGGTCCATGAGACAGAAGTTTTCATTCAGAGGGAGAAAAATCTCATCAACTCAGGATTTAAGACCATATATCTTGGATGGATTTTTTTCTTCTACCTTTCTTTTCATTCCCCCACCCTCACCCTGTCTCTCTCAGTCACTATCCTGGCTAAGGGCTTTACACAGAATAGCTGCTAAAAGTTGCTGGTGAGAAAAACATATTTGTCAATAGGTTTTGACAATTTTACATAGTTTTTACCAAGAATTAATGAAGATAGGTTATATATTCCTAGCATAAGAGAATATATCTAGTGTGGCATTTGACCACAGGAATGTTGATTGAACTCTGAGGATCATATTCTGCTTTAACATATGCAGTTAGGTGTAAATCAGGAGTCAGCTGAGTTACTGTTGTAAAACTAGTTTGAGTGAGAGCCCAATTAGGCTCTAAGTTTGTCCAATGGTTGCACAGTCTTGGTGAGCAGACCAGGAGTCTAGTGACCTGAATTCTAGTCCCAGCTGGGTGATGATGGCCACTTGCTGCATTTCTCTGTGCCCTGGCATAATAGCTCTTATGATTTTTCATTACTCTTCTGATATTAGATGTTTTTCTCTTAAAGCCCTGGTCTCCAGATTGAGAGAGAATCTCATTTTTCATTATAAATGAATAGGCAGGTTCTAACCCTCCTAATTTCAGAGAATGGCTTGCAAATTGCTTGAAAAAAAGAAGGGGGAAAGAACTCACTTGTTTTAAAACCTTATGATTTTAACTTAATCTTATGGTGAAAGGGGGAGGGGGAAAGAAGGTAAGTAATTATTGATGTTTTGAACACTCGCAGTTGATGATAATAATGATGTCTCACTTCATCTGTTAAGACTGTGAGCTTGTTATACTAGCAACTGTCTCTGTTTGGATTTGTAAAATGCCTCACAGAAGCCTCAAACGCAGCTGTGGGCAGTAGCATGATCATGAGTAGGTGAGCAGGGCATGAGTCCTGCCTGCTGCCTATGGAAGGGAGGTGCTGGAACAGAGCTAGGGGGACTTGTTCTTCTGTCCTTCCCTTTCAACCTCACCCCAGCATCCTCACATCTTACCTTCAGGCATTAGGGAAGGCAGGGAAGTGGCAGTGGCACAGAAGCAGAGGGAGATATCACCTTCTTTGTTTTTATAGCTAAAAACCAGTGGGGTTTTTAGCCACACAACATGCATGTCGACAGTCAGAAAGGAGTGATATTTCCCCCAGAAGCTGCTATCAGTGGATCCAGGATCATGATTAGAGGGAAGAGAGCTCAGTGTGCATGTGTAACATGCCAAAGCAGGTGTGACTACACCCCCATCTGTGATGCTGGATGCCAGTGAGCTCTCTGAGCTCACCAGCTGGTCAGTGTGAGGTCTGGTCAGAGCCATTGCTTTCTCACAGTTCTGGATCTGAGAAAATGAGTACTGCTACTGTTTACCCTTCCTCTCCCTCCTCCTCTCCAAATTCAGCAGCAGGGGATAAGAAGACAAACAGGGGAAAAAAGACTTTTACCTTTCACTGAGAGGTGAAGTCCATTGCATCCCAGGAAGTCCCTTGCCAGGAAGTGTGGGTCGTGGTCCAGGAAGCCAAATCCTGCACGATGGTACCAACTCCTGAGCCGCAGGTTGACCTCTCTGGAGTTGGTGCCATCGTGCAAGATTTGGCTTCCTGGACCACGGCCCACACTTCCTGGCAAGGGACTTCCTGGGACACAATGGACTTCACCTCTCAGTGAAAGGTAAAAGTCTTTTTTCCCCTGTTTGTCTTCTTATCCCCTGCTGCTGAATTTGGAGAGGAGGAGGGAGAGGAAGGGTAAACAGTAGCAGTACTCATTTTCTCAGATCCAGAACTGTGAGAAAGCAATGGCTCTGACCAGACCTCACACTGACCAGCTGGTGAGCTCAGAGAGCTCACTGGCATCCAGCATCACAGATGGGGGTGTAGTCACACCTGCTTTGGCATGTTACACATGCACACTGAGCTCTCTTCCCTCTAATCATGATCCTGGATCCACTGATAGCAGCTTCTGGGGGAAATATCACTCCTTTCTGACTGTCGACATGCATGTTGTGTGGCTAAAAACCCCACTGGTTTTTAGCTATAAAAACAAAGAAGGTGATATCTCCCTCTGCTTCTGTGCCACTGCCACTTCCCTGCCTTCCCTAATGCCTGAAGGTAAGATGTGAGGATGCTGGGGTGAGGTTGAAAGGGAAGGACAGAAGAACAAGTCCCCCTAGCTCTGTTCCAGCACCTCCCTTCCATAGGCAGCAGGCAGGACTCATGCCCTGCTCACCTACTCATGATCATGCTACTGCCCACAGCTGCGTTTGAGGCTTCTGTGAGGCATTTTACAAATCCAAACAGAGACAGTTGCTAGTATAACAAGCTCACAGTCTTAACAGATGAAGTGAGACATCATTATTATCATCAACTGCGAGTGTTCAAAACATCAATAATTACTTACCTTCTTTCCCCCTCCCCCTTTCACCATAAGATTAAGTTAAAATCATAAGGTTTTAAAACAAGTGAGTTCTTTCCCCCTTCTTTTTTTCAAGCAATTTGCAAGCCATTCTCTGAAATTAGGAGGGTTAGAACCTGCCTATTCATTTATAATGAAAAATGAGATTCTCTCTCAATCTGGAGACCAGGGCTTTAAGAGAAAAACATCTAATATCAGAAGAGTAATGAAAAATCATAAGAGCTATTATGCCAGGGCACAGAGAAATGCAGCAAGTGGCCATCATCACCCAGCTGGGACTAGAATTCAGGTCACTAGACTCCTGGTCTGCTCACCAAGACTGTGCAACCATTGGACAAACTTAGAGCCTAATTGGGCTCTCACTCAAACTAGTTTTACAACAGTAACTCAGCTGACTCCTGATTTACACCTAACTGCATATGTTAAAGCAGAATATGATCCTCAGAGTTCAATCAACATTCCTGTGGTCAAATGCCACACTAGATATATTCTCTTATGCTAGGAATATATAACCTATCTTCATTAATTCTTGGTAAAAACTATGTAAAATTGTCAAAACCTATTGACAAATATGTTTTTCTCACCAGCAACTTTTAGCAGCTATTCTGTGTAAAGCCCTTAGCCAGGATAGTGACTGAGAGAGACAGGGTGAGGGTGGGGGAATGAAAAGAAAGGTAGAAGAAAAAAATCCATCCAAGATATATGGTCTTAAATCCTGAGTTGATGAGATTTTTCTCCCTCTGAATGAAAACTTCTGTCTCATGGACCACAAGGCTAGAGATATAGGATAGTGACACTAAAACAAGCCAGGTTAAGGCCACTCAGTGAAATCTATTTGGAAACAAAAGAGAGGAGTTCGATTTCCTCTAGCCATTAAAAACAATCATAATTATTATCATTACTACTATTATTATTACTTTTATAATAATTATCATTACTGTTATTACTATCATCATCAACAATCATCATCATTATATTCAGTTTGTGCATCCAAGTCTTGGAATTGCTTAGGGAAATGCACATTTACAAACTGTCGCAGAGCACTTAGGTGCCCTGCTCCTAAGAAGGAAAAACTGCTAGGGAAGGGACCGTAGCAATGAGTGAATTGTTGGTTGCCAGGGCAACCGAGCTAACAAGCAATCACTCCTGCCAGTGGTCAGCTGACTGTGAGGGGCAGGGCCTGGCCCTTATAAACCCTAGGGGCTGAGGCCAGAGGCAGTCCCCTGCCAGTAGCCCAAGAGGAAGGAGCTCTCGGCAAGGCAAGGCAAGGCAAGGCAAGGCAGGGCAGGGCAGGGCAGGGCAGGGCAGGGCAGAG
>NW_005842856.1:154371-156444 GCF_000455745.1 Alligator sinensis | reverse complement strand
TGTCACTGAGGCGGGATGAAGAATCCCTGGTAGGCTTGAACGTTGTTATGGCCGGGCGGCTTCTGTTTCAGTTATAGCCAAAGGGCTTGTGTTTGTGTTGCAGTTTGTCACGGGTGGTTTGGGTGAGGCTATTAGGGGTTGGAGGAGGCCTCATAGGGGACCCACAGCAGTGTGGGAACCCCAGCGCCAGCAAGGGCACAGCATTCGGGGTACATAGACCCCAGCCCCAGAGAGGGGCAGTTGAAAAGCCCCAGAGAAGGGGGCGTTGCTAAGAAGCCCCAGTACGGGTGTGGGGAGCCCCAGAGAGGGGGCGGCGTTGCTGAGAAGGCCCCAGAGACGGGGTGGCACTTGAGGAACCCCAGAGAAGGGGGCGGTATTACTGAGAAGGCCCAGAGAGAGGGCAGCGTTACTGAGGAGCCCTGGGGAGAGGGCACGGAGAGAGACAGGGCCACGGAGAGCCTAAACACCAGAGAGAGGGTGTAGACCTGGACAGAACAACATTTATTCCAGCTGCGAGGCTTGGGGTGTGGTAAAGGGGTGGTAGGAGCCACGCATAGCCCATAAGGCTAGGGTGCCCCTACAGCACCCATTGCAGAACGGGACCCACAAGGGGTCCGGGAGTCCATGGGGTCAGACATCGCAACAGATCCTGTCCAAGAGGACGTAAGGCAGCCTCCCATATATTTATATTCCATCAAAGACGTGGTGGGCGAGAATTTGAGGGTGCCCTTGGGCCAACTTGGCACGGGAAGGGGGCCTTGAGGAGATCACAGCACTCCTGCAGGACCCTGCTGTGACACAAACATTTGCAAAAAAAAATGCTACTTGTTTTTAAACTGCAGACTTGCACGCATAGCAAATAAAATAAAAATGGAGAAGTCTGTCCTTCAGTATTAAAGACTGTTTTTCTTAAAGCTCAGCAAGCTAAAAGGGCACATTTCCATTCAGCCACTAAGACTGCATCAGAAACCAGTAAATTTCTTGGCATATAAGACTATACTTGGTTTCAAATCAGTGTCCCTGCATGCACATTTAGCCATTAGATGCCTGTTGGTTCAATCTGGACATGAAAGGGACTTTTTCCATAGACAACTTTGATATTTTCTTCCAAAATATTACACGAACACACAGAGCCCTGGGCCCTTATATACATACATAAACTAGATTAGATACATAGTTCCATCCATTAAAGGATTAAATTAATATAGCAGAAGCAGACACACAAAAACAAAACAAAGCAAAACAGAACAACAAAACAGACACTGACTTCTTAGAAAATGTTCTTATCTCTACTTGGGCTGGGAAACATTCCTTTAATTTAGCATGTTCCATTTTTAGCAACAGTTGCTTAATATTACATGTTTTAAAACATAAAGGGACCAGATCCTCAGCTGTTATCCATTGACTTGATTGGCATTATGAAGCTATGTTGATTTAAATCAGCTGAGGATCCAGTGCAAATAACTGGACATAAAGATGACAATTTAGTAACTATTTCACTATTGATGATAGTAGCTGAAATATCCAGGAAATGTGTTTACCCACAAACCTAAGTTATACCCTGTACCTGTTGTCACAACCCAAAGTTGTGACAACAGGGACAACCCAAAGCCTACACCGCGACCACCTTGGGTGTAAGGAAATAATCTTTTCAATCAACCATTACGCCTCCGTGACTGATTCTAGCTCGAGCATGCCATACTGCACCGCGGTATTTTCCAACCCCATGTACCCGGGCTACCGGCCACAGCCTGTGTACACACAAAGACGGGCCCCCGGCTCGCCCCGGCTCGCACATGGCAACCCAGATGGGATCGGGAGAGAATTCGCACATGGCGATCCAGGCGGGATTGGGAGTCGGCCCGCACATGGCGACGAGGATGGGATCGGAATTGGGAGAAGATACGCTGGAGCTAGAATTGGTTAGGAATTGCCCTTGGCGCGATAACCAACGCCAAGTGAGAAGCTTTGAGGAGCTGAAAGTGCATATCGCTTACCACCAGGCGGGCGGAACGGGTGAAAGATTTGTGAGTGGAAGCCTTTCGCTAAAGGGAGAAGAGGGAGTCTCTGAAG
>NW_005842856.1:153380-153888 GCF_000455745.1 Alligator sinensis | reverse complement strand
CCGCCGCTGCAACCCCCCCCTAGCGACGCAGCAATGCCTCTACCGACCACGCCTTCCTGCCGTCGAAGGAGAGAGTTAAGCGGAGGAGTGCATCTGCCCCTCCTGCCTGAAGTGATACTAGCAGCAATGACTCCCGCGGCAGCGGGCCAGCCTATAACAACATCAACTCCCGAAAAAGAAGCTTGCCCTGCAGCCATGGTCGACCAGGCGGCTGATGAGCGAGATGTCGTCACCAGTCGCATCCGTGCTTGGACAGAGTTACAGCAGCTATATAAGGAATCTGGGATGGAATCTGATGAAGCTATAGTTTCATGGCTGGATCTTATGGCCATAGAATTTAAACGTGATTAAAAATAATCTTCTTTGTCAATAAGATCATTAATCTGTTTTATAAGTTTTATTTATAGATCCGGAACTCAGAGTGCGTGGCGAAGAGAAGCCCTGAGAGAGATAACATCACTGAAGGAAGTGAGGGCCTGACGTATGACTTCGCCATGATGCCCATTGA
>NW_005842856.1:126527-152769 GCF_000455745.1 Alligator sinensis | reverse complement strand
AACCCAGCTTTTTCCTTAAGAGGGCAACAGAGGTTTAATTTGTCGAACCCACGGAGCTTCAACAACCCCGCGGGACTTATTTACTGTCCCCTCGGAGCCTTAACAACTCCGAGGCAACTAACCTCTAGCCTCTCCCCGTCGCCGATCGCAGCCCAGACGTATCCCTATCCTAAGGACCCAGTTGTTGAGCCCACGGAGTTTAACAGCTCTGGGGGACCTGGGAACCGAGTACCACTCACGGAGATACAGCTGCTCCGTGGGAACGAATTCGTGAACCCCGCGGAGCCCGATTCACTCCGGGGTCAAGGAACCGAGTTTATTAGAGTCCTCCACCGAGAACTCAAGCAGAGCTGAGCCTAGAAAGCTGACCAGCCTACACTGCGACCACCTTGGGTGTAAGTAAATAATCTTTTCAATCAACCATTATGCCTCCGTGACTGATTCTAGCTCGAGCGTGCCATACCGCACCGCGGTATTTTCCAACCCCGTGTACCCGGGCTACCGGCCACAGCCTGTGTACACACAAAGACGGGCCCCCGGCTCGCACATGGCGACCCAGGTGGGATCGGGAGAGAGCTCGCACACGGCGATCCAGGCAGGATCGGGAGTCGGCCCGCACACCTGTATAGCCAAGGAAGTAAAAAATGTTAACATAAACAACATAGAGTACTGTACTGATTTTAGTAATCATTTACATAATTAACTAGTTGAAAACCCCTATTTTAATTTACATAAATCTACCACAGAATCCCTCATCCACCAGACCAGATTGCTGAGAATCCAGGGACTTGCTGCAGAATTAAAGTGTGGCTTGTTGCTATGTACAAGTAGACTTTGTCTTTTCCATGCTATGCAACCCAGCTATAGTTCTATTTGTCACACATAAAGAGGCAATATAAAAGGGGAGACCTGAAAGCATTTGGTGCTTACAGCTAAAATAACTTATTTTACCTATTATTGTATTTCACCTCCACTCCATTCTTAGCCCAGCTTATCATAGGCTTTGGGTTTCCAATGGCTTCACAGTGAAGTAGCACACTCAGTGTCCCACTAGCTAAGACTACTGTTTGTCCCAAATGGGTAACAACTTCTGAGGCTGAGAGTTGCTGTGCTGCTGAAATCTTCCTGAGGATAGCAGGCTTTCGATGGGGCCTTTGTAAGCCATTTGCCAGCTCTATAGATGTGGACAAGTGTGCTTCAGCAGATGATGTTCTCAAGGAGCTGGTGAATCCGGAAACGTGTTTGTGGAAAGGGTACTCTACTGAAGCTGAATTGATTCTTCTGCCCTGTGCTCTGAAGATAGAATCCTGATATTCCAAATGGCTCTTGAACATGTCATGGCCCAGCTGCACAACAAGTTGTTTTGTGTAGACATCCTTAAGCTCTTCAGGCTGCTGAGACAAATTCCTGATGATATCGTCCAAGTTTTTCTGCTCAGCAACCATGGTAAATGGAAGGCTGTATTCCTGACTCTGGTCCTCTTCTGAAGAAGCATTTCTCTCTGTGGAGTCCTGAGTTTCCCAGGTCTCCAGGTTTTCCCTAGGCCAACCTCTCTGCTCCAGGAGCTTTGAGATAAGCTCATCGTATTGGCTGCTCGGGTCAGTAAGATGCCCTCGTTTTTCGACCTTGCTTCCATTAAAGAGAATTCCATTCTGATGTTTCTCTTGTGTATGTAAGGCTTCATTTATATTGGCCTTCCTCATGGCTTCTTCCTCCCTGATCCCAGATGCTGGGGTAATGAGTTTGTTGTTCCCTCCAATTAGTTTAATCACAAAATGTTCCCGTGCTGGCCCTGCCATGCAAATGTAGGTTCCAGCATCTGAAGGCTTCAAACGGTGGATTTTCACGTACCCATATGGTGCAACAGTAACATGAACAGAGCTGATGAGTCGTTTGTTGTCCTTTTCCCAGGTGATCATTGATTTACGGAACCTTCTCACTGGGCACCGGAGGACAACAGAGGTTTTGAGCAGCAAGTAGGCGTAGCCACCCACGATAAAGTGAAGTTTCTTCTGTTTCCTTGTCTGGATGTAAACTTTCTTCATAGCCACAATATGAGGGTTTTGCTTCTGAGCTGGCCTGTTGTGCCCTAAAATATAATTAACATTATTAGTATGTGGTGCTATTAAGCAAAACAAGCAGCTTGCTTTGGCACTGGCAATAATTTCACCTATTACGTTTTATGGGAGTAACCGGTGACCAGCTGCTGAACGTTAAGTTACTGCTGTCAAAATGCAAGAAATAACAAGGTGCTATTTGGCAACACAAATGTCATTCTGCTGAGGTTAGAAGTGGAAGTCCAAGTGCCAGGGATAGGAGTGATGGAGGTGGGAAGAAATTCTGGGGAAAATTCAGTTCCTGTTGTTAAAGTATTTAAATGAAGAATGTAGCTTAATACACACAGAGAAAGGACAAAGGAAAGGAGAGTTCCCCTTGTTAAATGTTTACCACTCAAAACCTGTAAGGCACCACAACATTAGAGCTTAAAGCAGTGAGGAGGAGTGAAAGTGTTACAACCTCAGGGAATAATATTAAACAGAACAAATCTGTTTGGAGTAAATTTAAAACTCCAGGATGGATAATATTAGACTTCATTAGTTATGTAGAAGCTTCCAGATTTCTATCCAGACAATTGAACAAAAAAAACATTCCTCCCTTGGAAGCACAGAGGAAAGCTGGGAAGGTGTATTATTGGTAATGACTGTCTTGAAACATAGTATTTTGTTCTAAGCATTCAAAACCTCTGCTTCTCCTCTCCACCCCACCCTTAGAAGGATCTGGATCTGCAGTTCTGGTTCAGCCCATTGCAGAACTAGTGCCAGATTCAGTTTTACCCTTCCCTTTGCCAGACTGTCATGCTGAAATGGCATGCAGGCAAACTGCCTACTGTCATCCCTAAGGGTTTCCATGAATGAGGAAGCAGCTTTAATTTCTGCCATGAGAAGGCCCTCTGACTCTGCTGAGGGCATATGCTGAATGACTCTAATCTTCTCCCACCCTAAGCACACATCCTCCCTGCTCAGTGTTATTCGCTTCAAATGTTTCCCTTACTCCTTAATGGGTTCTTGTAACAAGGGACCCAGACTCTGTTACCTGGGGAGTAAGGGAAAGGGAGAAAATGGAACTGTGGCAGGGGACGAGGAGGATCTTGCTCCTTTAAAAAGATCCAGCAGACATAGCTGGCCATGGCTGCAGGAAGGCAGGCTAACCCATGATTGACAAGGAAAACCATGTACAGAGCTCAGTGAGTCATAAAATGGGCCATGGCTTCCAGCCATATAAGCCCAAGGCCTGAGCCAGAGCAGTCAGTCTGGTTCTGTGAGATGCTAAAAGAAGAGCTCTAGGGCAGAGAGTTACAGAGGAGCTCCTGGCAGAGGGGTGCACTGCAATTTAGTGCCTGAGAGGCATTTGAGGTTGGGAACCCTGCCAGAGTTGGAACATGGGACCTGAGCAGGCAATAACAGACCTGAGACCAAGAGGGCTACAGCATAAGCCCAAGAAAGGCTGAGAAGACCGAAGCCCATAGCCCGAGAGGGGCAGGGACCCAAAGTCCAAGAGGGTGGAAGTCAGAGCCCAAGAGGGTAAGATAAGGGCTAGAACCCAGGGGCCTGGCCTGGCCCAATGTGCCTAGGCAGAAAGGAGCCAGCTAAATCAGTGGTTTGGGTGGAACTGTAAGGAGTGGTTTTCAGAGGTGCCATTAGTGCCCAAAGGGCACCTGACTGCTTTGAGCCCTGTTAGGGGTGAGGCTCGGGACACTGGCCAGGCCCCAGAGCCCAGAGCCCTTGCAGGGTGAAGACAGAAGCCAAGGAGCCCAGCATTGCATTAGAGGGGTGAGAACCAGGGCCAGGGACTTGAAGCCCAAAAGGGACAGAAATAAATGCCTAGAACCTGTAGCTCATGGAGGGTGAACTCTGGGGCCAGGAACCCTGAGTGAGAGGCAAGGGGTAGAGACCCCAAGAGAATGAGTTGATAAAGACACCTATGAGAGGTGAAGCAAGGTCAGGGGCTTGTAGCCTGTGAGGGGCAAACTCTGGGGCCAGGGACTCTGAGTGAGAAGCCAGATGTGGAAACCCCAAGAGCTTGGATGGACAGGGCTGGGACCCAGGAACCTGGCCTGGTGCAGTGGGCTTATGCAGCAAGGGGGCAGCTAGAGGAAAGGAGCAGAGACTGGGATGGCTGTGACCCCAACAAGTATGTGAAGGCCTGGAGTGGCCAGGCATTGGCTTGAGGGCAGAATGCCCAACCTAAGTGTGAGTCAGTAACACCTGCAAGGCATGACCTGTGGGGTGGCTGTGGGTCATAAATTTAGCCCTTAAGGCATTTAGGGCTGGAGAGAGTGAATACTGAGACAGAGATAGAATGAGAGCATCTAGGCTCACTAGCCTCAGAGGGCAATTTCTCCTCATTACTTTAACAACAAGGCATGGCAGGAGAGGAGAAATGGGGTAAGACCCTTGGAAGCTGGAGCAGGAGCATGACAGGACATCAAAAAAGAGAGTGTAATAGCAACCCCAGGCACCTCACTGATTACAGTCCCCTAGAGGGGAGGACATTGTTGCTGTCTTGAGAAGGCTGTACTGTAAGGTGCAGCCTGCAGCACCGAAAAATTGTGAAATATAGATGTGGATTTGGGTCTCAGTTTTGAGTCACCCATCACCAAAATAAGAATGGTTCTAATTCAAGGGCATTGGTTCAGACCTAGCTCAAACAATAATTATTTAGATTCTCACTCCCTGCCCTCCCATACACACTTTGTCTTGTTCTTCATGGGCAGAGCATTGTAGCATGTCACACAGCAGTATTTACAAATAAGTCAATTTTCACCCCCCGCAACCCAAAAGGAAATAAAGGGCTCAGTCATTCAAGGTGACTTCATAATGGCTGGTACCATCATTAGGTAGGAAAAGCTTCTTGCTACATGAAATCCTCAGAGGTGCAGCTCCTGCCTTCTCTCCACATAGGCCAGGTACAGACTTTTACTGGTAGAAGCAATTGGAAACTGATCTATACCAGTAACAGAAGAGAAGTTCAGCATACAAAACCGGTTTATATCCATAACAGAACAGAGGTTTGGCACACAGACTAGTTTAAAAATGGCAGAACCTGGTCTAAGATTTGTGTGGCCCCTCTACCCCCACTTCCCTCCCAGCTCCCTTGGGCCTTTTGAATGTCTGTACCTAGCCAAAGATACCCACGTTTCTTGTGTACTCACTTGCACATATGGATAGTGCACAGGGCCTGACCAAAGAAGAAAAAGGCAAAGGTGGGCACAGAGAGGAATTGATGATGACAGAACCCCCAGTTTTCAGCATCTTCCTGCAAATGGCATTTCGAGTCTGGGTGCCCTTTCCACAACTCACAGAACACTAGGAGCAAAAAAAAGAAACAGAATGTGATGGAGCAAACCCCCATCCATAGATACATTAACAGTAAGTGATACTGCATCCTCCCAAAATCTCTGTAAGGGTCCTGTGGAAAAAACAGTACATGATCATGTAGAGAAATGCCCAAGTGATTTTGTACAACTGACTTTTCCTGCTCTCTCTTTATCATCATTATCTCTGGGCACCATTCACTATAGTAGAATGTGGGCAGCACGGGGATTGTCACTGCTTGTAGCTACTGTGCAGCCACACATGATGGAGGGAAAACTACTCCCTTATAGTCATGCAGAATCCATTGATTCTCACGCTCAAAAAGCAGGACAGCCCCAATCCTGGATCATGCTGCTCAATGTACGCAATTTCTTGGGAGCCAGAGTCCTTTATTAATTTCATTTATATACCATATGCCAGTGTTGCATATATGTATCCACTGGAGTGAGGTTAGGAGATAGACTGAGAAGGAGGAAAAGAGTTGAAAATGATATACCGCCTCTGTACATTCCCCGCCCCGAAAGACAGCTCCAAACAAAGGCAGAAATATAAGATTCAATATTTAAGAATGCTAACTTGAAGATATGAGTTATATGGATTTTAATGTAAATCATGTACAGTAAAAATGTTGGAGCTGCACTCCTTGTGAAGGAGGACAGATTGAGGAGTGGGAATAGAATTACCCGCTTAACTGCCAGAATGGACGTGCGCCCTGGCAGCAGATTTCATTAGAGCATCCATTTATTTGACTAGAATGTCAAGACAGATCATCACACTTGGGGTCAAAGTAGAACAGCTCCCTTTCCCAGCATGACTGGTGCCTCCTTCATGATTAAGGTATTAACTGTCTCCGTGTGTGAAGGAAGAGCAGGGGGAATTCATATAACAGGATGAGTTAACATATAGCCCTGGCAGTAAAGGACTAAATTCTGTTTTCAGTTGCAGGAGTATAAGTGAAAAGTAATTCTTTTCATGACAAATAGCCAACTTTTACTCCTGTTTTAAATACACACAGTCTTTTAATGTCAGCGAGCTTCTATGAGTACAAGAGCAGAATTTGACGAGTGAACAAACAATGTAGCAGGATCTACTGTGCCTCAAAAGGCAGGCACATCCCAGCCCTCCTGTCAAATGACCGTATCCTCTTTAAAGCCAGGCATTTTAAGGGTTGTAGTTTTTGTAGTTCAAACATGGAGAGCAAGGCTTGCTGGGAAGAAGGAGAACAAGATAAAAAGCAGCAGGTTTCTTTTCAGGGATAGGAGATAAGATGGATTTGTCAAGTTAGGTGATGTAGGGCTCTGCTTTAGAGAAGCTGCAAAAGCAGCCAACATTACTTTGTTAGGTAAGGGGCTTGGGAAGGTCCAGGATAAGAAGAAATTTTAGGGAAGTACAAGTCACTTTGGTACAGTAGAAGTTTGCTGGTGAAGTTGACACTAAGGGTTCAGGATTTAAGTGCTTGGAGAAAGCAGGAGAAAGCAGCAGTTTCAGGTTTTGAGAAGTGAAAAAGGCTTGAGGCCTGGTGCCTTAACTAATTTAGGGGCCCATGATGATGCTTCCAGAGAATGATGAAGGAGTCCATTAAGGAAATTAAGGCAAAGACTAGGTGAGCCCTACAGGAAATAATTATTGGTGTTAACCTGCCTCCACACTGGGAACCTGGACATGGCAAGGAAAGAAGCATTTAGCCTGTGGAAGAACTTTGAAACTGCCCTACATTAATGCAGGCAAAAAATTTTGGTTAGAGGGGGGGGGGAAGGGGAATAGACTCGTTCCCTACTCAGATCACTGACAGACAATAAAAAGAAGATGCAATAGGATCCCATATGTGATCCCAACAATTGAGACACAATTTTGGGATTGACCATCAGATCCCAACACACCATAGTGCAGGTGCAGTGGGAGCCTGGGATCCTGATCCCAGGCTCCTCCTTTACCATCAATCTTTGCTCCTATGGATGGGATCCTCATCAGTTGATTGGGGCTCCCAGCCTGCGGAAGACATTGTGAGAGCCCTGATCAGTTCACAAGTACTCTCAGCCGCTGAAGCACACAAGACTGTGCTCTGGAGGCTCAGACACTAGCTACACATTCAATTAAAGGAATTATAGGAACCAAACACAAAGTTATTATTACATATATTTTGTGTAATAATTTTGTCATGGAGTCCTGATATAAATGAATGAACATGTGGTCAGATCACTACTTAAGACATGGTTAGCCAATTAATCACCTGTTGTGTGTAACATGTCAGGGGACCAAGAAAAGTCTTTATGGTTTGACTGAAGGGGTTAGCCATATCAGTAGAGTTGGTTTCCAAATAGGGGGAACTGAGACAATGGTCACACAGATCATTGTGCATGGAACCAATGGAACCGAACAGTGGGAGGAAGCTGGACAACACTAACTCTTCTTTCTGTAGTTTGAAGGTATAGTTTCCACATGATTCCTATTTCATCAGAACTTTCATGATGAGGCTCCACTTCAATAACTCAAAATGAGGGATTGGACAATAAGACCTATATTCATTCATATGCATACGTCATACCTGAGTCCAGTCAGAGAGAAGCCACTCATTAGGACAGTCCTCATTTTTGCAAGCTTGATGGGAAACTGGCCTTGGAGAGGAGCAGAAGGTTTCTGGAAGCTCCAAAATACTTCCATCTGCCAGGTGCTGCTTGCAGCGCATATCTTGCTTCTGAGCACCACCTCCACAGGTCTGTGAACACTGTAGGGAGAACAAAAGAAGCTGAAGATGTGGGAAACATCAGTTTTTGCATTACGCTGGTTGTGGCCAAAGACACAAACAGTAGGGCTGTGCGAAACACCACTGTTTCGTTTTGACGTCTGTTTTGCCATTTTGAAGGGACAGTGTTTCATTTCATCATTTCATTTCATTTCGAAGCACTGTTCCATTTCATTTAATTGAAACTGTTCAGCTGTTTCGAGGCGTTTAGTCATTTTGCCCATAGGCTATAATGGAAGTCCATGAAAATGCCTAAAACTTTGTCATTTGTTGCCTGATTTGGATGAAAAATGCACAGAAGGTAGCCTGTTCTGAGGGCATGAAGCCTGCCAAGTTTCAAGGAGAAAGGTGCAGAGGTTTCTGTGAAACCTCAAATTGTTCAAAGCAAAACTTGTGACAGTTGCCGGCAGTGTTAGCATCCTGTCATCTGGTGCACAGATCCGGGGGCCCACACCCCCAGGAGGAGTTCGGCACAGCCCCACAGCCCTCCTGGGGGTGTAGGCCCCTGGATTTACATGCCAGATGAGAAGAGGCTGCCGTTGCTGCCTGGGACCTGTGCTGGGCAGCAGCAGCAGCAGCCTCCTGTCATCTGGCGCACAGATCTGGGAGCCCACACCCATGGGTGGAGTCCAGCACAGACCTGCAGCCCTCCTGGGGGTACAGGCCCCCGGATCTGCATGCCGGATGAGAAGAGGCTGCAGCCTGGGACTGGCACTGGGTGCAGCACCAGGAAGATTGCTGCTGCTGCTGGCCCCAGGCAGCAGTGGCAGCCTCCTGTCATCTGCAGCTGGAGTAATGCATCCAATTCTGGGCTGCACAATTTAAAAAGGATGTGGAGAAGCTTGAAAGAGTCCAGAGGAGAGCCACGCACATGATCAGAGGGCAGGAAAACAGGCCTTATGATGAGAGGCTGAGAGCTATGGGACTCTTCAGCCTGGAAAAGTGCAGGCCCAGGGGGAACCTGGTGGCTGCCTAAAAGTATATAAGGGATGCACATCAGGATCTGGGGGAATGCCTGTTTACCAGAGCACCCCAGGGGATGACAAGGTCAAATGGTCACAAACTCCTCCAAGACCATTTCAAGCTGGACATAAGGAAGAACTTCTTTATTGTCCAAGTCCCCAAGGCCTGGAACAGACTGCTGCCAGAGGTGTTGCAAGCACCTACTCTGGACTCCTTTAAGAGACATTTGGATGCTTATCTTGCTGGGATCCTTTGACACCAGCTGACTTCCTGCCCCTGGGGCAGGGGGCTGGACTTGATGATCTTCCAACATCCCTTCCAGCCCTGATGTCTATGAAATCTATGAACGCAACAGATCTGGGGGCTGGCACCCCCGGGAAGAGTTGGGCACAGCCCTGCAGCCCTCCTGGGGATGCAGGCCCCCAGATCTGTGTGCCAGATGAGAGGAGGCTGCTGCTGCTGCCCACGCCTAGTGCCAGTTCCAAGCAGCAGCGGCAGCCTCTTCTCATCCGGCAAATGGATTAGGGGGCCCACACTCCCGGGAGGGCTATGGGGCTGTGCCAGACTCCTCCCGGGGCTGTGGGCTCCCAGATCTGCATGCTGGATGACAGGAGGCTGCCTGGGACTGGCACTGGGTGCAGCCTCTGCCCAGCACCGGGAAGATTGCTGTTGCCTCTGGCCCCAGGCATCAGAGGCAGCCTCCTGTCATCCGGCACACAGATCTCGGGGCCCGCACACCTGGGAAGATTCAGGCACAGCCCCACAGCCCTCCCAGGGCTGTGGGCCCCTGGACATGTGCGCTGGATGACAGGAGGCTGCTGCTGCTGCCCGTGCCCAGCGCCGGTCCCAGGTGGCAGTGGCAGCCTCTTCTCATCCAGCACGCAGATCCGGGGGCCTGTGCCCCCGAGAGGAGTCTGGCACAGCTCCGCAGCTCTCCCAGGAGGCTGCCACTGCTTCCTGGGGCCAGTAGCAGCAGCAATCTTCCTGGAGCTGGGTGTGGGCTGCGCCCAGTGCCGGTCCCAGCTGGCAGTGGCAGCCTCCTCTCATCCAGCACACAGGATCAGGGTCCCACACCCCTGGAAGGGCTGCGGGGCTATGCCAGACTCCTCCCAGGTGATGCAGGCCCCCGGATCTGTGCACAGGATGACAGCAGGTTGCCACTGCCACCTGGGACCGGCACTGAAGCCAAGTAAGCCCAGCTTCGAAACTTTCAAAATGTTTCGATTGCCCTCGCTTCATTTCAAAGCTGTTTCGAAGCCTTTTGTTTCTTTTAGATTTAGCTGTTTCAAGCTCGAAACGCATTGAAACAGCTTTGAAATGAAACACCCGCCAAAACTTTGCACAGCCCTAACAAACAGCACCAGGATAGGTGCCTGCTGCTGTTTTGGCTCACTCTGCAACCATTCTTCAGTTAGCACACAAACTTACCTAGGGCTGAGTGAAAAATGTTAGGGTATATTTCATCACCCAAACATGTAGTTTCAAGGGGCATCTGAAACTCATTGTGAATTCAGGTTGAATTTGCCAAATACTTTCATACAAAACACAAGTGATAAAAAGTTTCAGAAATGTTGAACCAGTTCATTTGGAAAATGACAAAATATTTGGGGAATGCTTAAGGCAGCTAGTTTCTAAGGAAATGCTGAAACAAACTGTTTTGACATTTCTGAAACATTTAATTTTGGGGCACTGGTAATAAAAGGCCAGGGGAAAAAAAGCCTAGATTCACAGAGCTGCTAAAGGAGAAGCTACCTTCTTTGTACCTTGTTAGGAAACTCACTCAAGATGTGGAAGACTTGGGTTCAGATCCTTCATCTGTCTGACTTCCAGGCTACAGGATATACAGGGGGGAGGGACTTTCAATATCTTCCATCATCATTTAATTTGTAGCAAAAAACTTGACTATGTATGGAGTTAAACAGTGAGAGCAAGTGGAACTCCATAGTTCAGTGGTTTGGGCTCACACCTTGGAAACAATATATTCAAGTATTTGATGCAAAGACAAACAACATCCACAAAAAGACTGAGAACAATTCATTCCTAAACACCCTAACACAGTGGTTAGGACACTACTCTGGAGGTCAGATACATGGACTCAAGTTCCATCAGACTGGAAAGGGAAATAAACCCATCTTCCCCACATTACAGGCAAGTGCCCTAAAATTGGCCTATTGTGTGTCAGGACATATGACACTGTGATCTCTTCCAGAAGATTTGTCAATCTACGAATCTCTTCCCATGGTATTAGTTACACATTCTCCAAAAGTGAAAGTTTATGTTCAAATAAAATGTTTAATTAGAATTTTTGGTTCTGTTGATTTTTGCTTTGTTTTGGTGAGAAAAACTGACTTGTTTATATTCAGGCCAATCTGATCGATTCCGCCCCCCCCAAGTTTGGCTGCCAAGTGGAAAAATCAATTATTCACACAGTCCAAAAGTTAACTCCCCAACCTCAAAGCCCCAATTTTTCAATAACTACTGACTTGTTATGGTATTTCTCTGATTTTTAATTCATGGGAAAGCTACACAGGACCTATGATCTGCAGATACCCTAAACAACTGGTTTACAAGGTTAGTATAATAAACCATTAACAAACCACACAGCCCTTTGTATTTATGACTGTCAGTGACAGCAATGTGAGCAGTGTCCAAAAGGAAAGGAGGAAGGTTTATTTGAATCAATGTAAATTTGCATGATTAATTTCCAGGGAATCCACCTCCCCTCTCTTTTTAATATAAATATCCTCCTCCAAATCCATTTTCTACCCAAGCAGGACAGGAACTTTAGAACAAGCAGATTTAAGAGCTTTCCCTGACTGTCTTCTATAAACACAGTGGCTCAGCCTGATGCACTCATCACTTGGCTAGGAATGTGCTACTATTCTCTTCTAAAATCAAACCATTGCAGTTGCAGTTCTCTTAAAAACCAGACAAGAAGGAGGAACCTGCACTAGTCTGACATCAGTGGGAACAGGAAAATGAGGCTGAGACATGGAAAGTGAGTAGCAAAATGTTAGTATGCATATTCAATACTTAAACAATAAAACATTCTAGGGGTGATAGGTTTCTCTCTTCTTTCTCACTCTATCACACATACCAATACACACACATAGGTCTCCTAGAATTAGAATCTATTTTTTTCATGGAAGACAAAGTAGGAAGCACAGACCTGAACCACTTGTATAAATAGATATATTTTTCTTCAACTTTGTTTTTGTGGCTCAGCACTAAAACAGTTTTTGTCCCACAGAAGTCTGTTACAAAGCCAAAAACCTCAAGAAAAATGAAGCAAACAAACTGATACCTGAAGTTCTCAGGAGATGTAAAACAGTCTACTATTCAAGGACAAACCCATTAAGATGGGTCCGGAGAAAACAAATTGAGATACTAGCAGGCTCAGTTGAAGACTCCATTTATAGATCAGATATTAATGCTGCTATGCACTATGCGAACACATGCAAAAAAAGACCCTCACCCCAGAGAGGAACAGCTGAAGCAATCCAGGGGTATTTCTTCTTTCCTCAGGGCCCATGAAGTTTTGAGTAGTAGATGGAGAAAACAGATTTTTTTCTAAATGCTTCTCATCTGTCAGTCACATAATTTTGTTCTGGTGAAATGAATAAACTCTTCTACTTCACATCCCTAATTCAAACTGGTGAATGTGTAGCCCAGGTATACTTGGGTATATACTCCCCTTCTCCAATTGAAGGGGATTGTTAGCTGGCAGGTGTGCTGTGGGGGAACCGCAGACTGCTCAGTTTCCCTCCATCCCTATAGAACCAGGCCAGGACAGTCAGGGGACTTAACTATATACAAATTTATTTACATTAACTTATCACAAGGAAAAGAAACATGGATATAAACATGTGTACTATATATATATATATATATATATATGAGATAGCTAAACAAATAACATAAACAATACCCTCTGGGTAAATGCTATAAAACCTTATACCAGTGCTCCAGATACAGGTAAGTCACAGATAAGTATATGATCTGAAACAGATAAACCCCAAAATAAACATAGATTACCAACAGATAAACTATAGGTAAATAGGTGAACAATGAATAAGCCACAAATAAATACAAATAAACAACAGGTGAATAATAGTGAAAGGGGGTCCCATCAGAGTCCTAGAATTCACCCAAGGAACCTTGTCTGCCTAGTCAAAGTTATACATTTATGATTCTACTCATCTACTAATTTTCAAACACGAGAGTTCACAAAACATAAGGCATGATATCATACCACTTATGGCGCAAGAACCTCAAAGATAAACTTCATCCCAAGGGGAAACCCCAATGCTCATGGGCCTTTTCCCAAACCCTTCAAGGAAGCTGGTAACTTCAGAGGGGCCCTCCCAGTGGGACTTCCACTTTCAGGAGCCCTTAACTAACCAGGGGGGATTCACCCTCCCCTGTGGGAATCATTTTTCCCTGCAACTCATGGCTCCCAGGTCTGGAGGGTAGCCCTTGTCCTCTGTGCTAAGCTGCTTTCTCACCTGCAGTAGACTTTGGGGGTTGCTGTCCCCTGGAACGGGGTTCCGCTATGCACGGCTTCTGGGGCCTCTGGCTTGGCCCTGTCTGCTGGCTCAGTAGCTCGAGCACTGTCTGGCTCCCTGGTCTCAACCTTTTGCTATGGGTTGGAGGCCTGGGCAGCCTTGTGCAGCACTGGGCTTGGTCTGCTCCCGGACCCTCCGTGCAGCGCCCCCTGCACCGAGCTCCCAGCCTTGTGCCGGGGGTTGGGGACCTGAGCTGCCCGAGCGCTTCAAAGATCCTGCTCTGTGCACCATGTCTCTGGCCACACACCAGAGATTGCAGACCTTAGCTGCCTCATGCAGCTCCCAGGTTCTGGATGCCATGCGCTGTGCTGTGCACCGAGAGCCTAGCCGCTGGAGCTGTCCGCTTTTCCCCGCCAATGGAAGTCTTCAGGGGCACTTCCGGGCTACTGCTTTGCCCTGTTGAGCAGCTCTCCTCAGCTCTTCTAAGCCCCACTCTTCTCTCTTCTCCATCCCTGACATGTCTCCCTTGTGCTGGGCATGCAGCTCCTTTTATACTCTTCAGGGCTCCGCCCCTGAAGTCTTCTGAACCTGACAGTCTACAATCAGGTCCAGGGGGAACTCCTCTCCCCCTCCCCTCAGGAAAGGGGCATGACTTCACTCCTCTTGCTACCTCCTGATTGGTGGATGGGTTCCACCAATCAAAACAGCAGAATCTCAAGCCTAAGACTCAACCCAACCTCTGAAAGGTAAGCCTGCTACAAATGTAATGCAAATGCTGGAAAAGATTTTGAACCTACTTATAGGGCAGGGCTAGCTTAAACATATTCCATGGGTACGAGCTCTGAGAGTGAGTCAAGTCATTACTTTGGAGTCTTAGCTTACTCTTTTTTTTCTATTTTAATGGACATTTTTAGACCTTATGATTTCAAAGTAAATCTTGAAAAAATTATCTGAGTGCAAGTGAAGCAGTGATATCCACCCAGATTTGCAGAGTGCCTTAAACAACATCTCTAAGGTGTATAAAATATTCCATTCATCACAACAATGTCTTAACGCTTCCTGCTATCTTGGAGGTCTACACTAATAACACACCAGCAGTACACTTTGGATGTGTGGCAGGAGAAGAAATCACTGTTGGTTCAGCCTACCCACCAAAGCAGGTGCACCCTGGGTACTGAAGTATACACTCCCTGTTGCTATTTCTGTTCCTCTGGGGAAGGAGGGCTCTGCTTCTGAAGGGAGATGGAGCCCCTGTTGCCATCCTGGCAGTAGAAGGGGTCTCATTCTACAGTGCTTTCCAGGTGGGAAGGAAGATCCGTCTGTCACTGCCTTTCCAGGTAGAAGGCAGGCTCACAGAGAGCACATTGTGATGTTTTCTAGGGCATCACTGCCTTAATTCAGGTCTGGTCTATTCACATTTTTAAATGAACCCTGACAAACTAACATAAAGTAACAAGACTTTCCCAGGTTAGCCAGTCCAAGGAGCCTTCTCCTTCTCAGACCCTGCACAAGGATCATAGTCCCCTAAAATCCCTGCACTTGGGGTGCATGAGGGACCTTCCCTTCATACAAAAAAGGGAAGTGGACAAACTTTAGAGAAGGGATAGAGGAGAATGAGTCCTGGCTTTAGTGAAATGCCTGACTGCTGTAAGAGATGAGGTAGCTTGAGCAGTGCCCTGTCTGGTAGGACATTTGTGACTGTACTTTCTAAGGTATGATCCTGGCCCAGAGTTCCCCTGGAGCAGTGCAGATCTGCACTGCTATCTGCTCAAGGCTATGACTCTAATGCTTAAATCTAGCTTTAAAGCACAATCCTCTTAGCTCCCATGGTTCTGTAGGAAGGCACATCTTTTTGCCAGCAGCCCTGAATAGTCCAGGTGGCACATAGAGCTCGCCATTGCCTGACTTTAAAATGATAAAATAAGGAGGAAAAATGAATAGGAAAACATCTGAAGAGAGAACTGATTTTCTGGTGCTGACTATGGGAAGCCACTGTTTATGTTAGTGAGACAGCACAGCATTAAGCTGCCATAAGCAGGGAGGGGCCTTTATTCAGGAAACTTCAGCCTTTATTCAGTAATAAAACAAAGAAATAAGATTTATTAACGTGACATCTCCCACTGAACCTCTGCAGAGTAGATATTTACAGGAAATTGTAAAAGTGAATCCTGGTATTCACTTTTCTTCAGAAATTCACTACTGAAAATAAACACCCTAATGGCTTTATCCTTGGTAGAAAACATTTTTAAATAAGTAGAGTCTTGAATTTATAAGGCTTTATTTTTTAATCATTTGGTACGCTAGACACACGCCTTGTGCAGCACTGGGCTTGGTCTGCTCCCGGACCCTCCGTGCAGCGCCCCCTGCACCGAGCTCCCAGCCTTGTGCCGGGGGTTGGGGACCTGAGCTGCCCGAGCGCTTCAAAGATCCTGCTCTGTGCACCATGTCTCTGGCCACACACCAGAGATTGCAGACCTTAGCTGCCTCATGCAGCTCCCAGGTTCTGGATGCCATGCGCTGTGCTGTGCACCGAGAGCCTAGCCGCTGGAGCTGTCCGCTTTTCCCCGCCAATGGAAGTCTTCAGGGGCACTTCCGGGCTACTGCTTTGCCCTGTTGAGCAGCTCTCCTCAGCTCTTCTAAGCCCCACTCTTCTCTCTTCTCCATCCCTGACATGTCTCCCTTGTGCTGGGCATGCAGCTCCTTTTATACTCTTCAGGGCTCCGCCCCTGAAGTCTTCTGAACCTGACAGTCTACAATCAGGTCCAGGGGGAACTCCTCTCCCCCTCCCCTCAGGAAAGGGGCATGACTTCACTCCTCTTGCTACCTCCTGATTGGTGGATGGGTTCCACCAATCAAAACAGCAGAATCTCAAGCCTAAGACTCAACCCAACCTCTGAAAGGTAAGCCTGCTACAAATGTAATGCAAATGCTGGAAAAGATTTTGAACCTACTTATAGGGCAGGGCTAGCTTAAACATATTCCATGGGTACGAGCTCTGAGAGTGAGTCAAGTCATTACTTTGGAGTCTTAGCTTACTCTTTTTTTTCTATTTTAATGGACATTTTTAGACCTTATGATTTCAAAGTAAATCTTGAAAAAATTATCTGAGTGCAAGTGAAGCAGTGATATCCACCCAGATTTGCAGAGTGCCTTAAACAACATCTCTAAGGTGTATAAAATATTCCATTCATCACAACAATGTCTTAACGCTTCCTGCTATCTTGGAGGTCTACACTAATAACACACCAGCAGTACACTTTGGATGTGTGGCAGGAGAAGAAATCACTGTTGGTTCAGCCTACCCACCAAAGCAGGTGCACCCTGGGTACTGAAGTATACACTCCCTGTTGCTATTTCTGTTCCTCTGGGGAAGGAGGGCTCTGCTTCTGAAGGGAGATGGAGCCCCTGTTGCCATCCTGGCAGTAGAAGGGGTCTCATTCTACAGTGCTTTCCAGGTGGGAAGGAAGATCCGTCTGTCACTGCCTTTCCAGGTAGAAGGCAGGCTCACAGAGAGCACATTGTGATGTTTTCTAGGGCATCACTGCCTTAATTCAGGTCTGGTCTATTCACATTTTTAAATGAACCCTGACAAACTAACATAAAGTAACAAGACTTTCCCAGGTTAGCCAGTCCAAGGAGCCTTCTCCTTCTCAGACCCTGCACAAGGATCATAGTCCCCTAAAATCCCTGCACTTGGGGTGCATGAGGGACCTTCCCTTCATACAAAAAAGGGAAGTGGACAAACTTTAGAGAAGGGATAGAGGAGAATGAGTCCTGGCTTTAGTGAAATGCCTGACTGCTGTAAGAGATGAGGTAGCTTGACCAGTGCCCTGTCTGGTAGGACATTTGTGACTGTACTTTCTAAGGTATGATCCTGGCCCAGAGTTCCCCTGGAGCAGTGCAGATCTGCACTGCTATCTGCTCAAGGCTATGACTCTAATGCTTAAATCTAGCTTTAAAGCACAATCCTCTTAGCTCCCATGGTTCTGTAGGAAGGCACATCTTTTTGCCAGCAGCCCTGAATAGTCCAGGTGGCACATAGAGCTCGCCATTGCCTGACTTTAAAATGATAAAATAAGGAGGAAAAATGAATAGGAAAACATCTGAAGAGAGAACTGATTTTCTGGTGCTGACTATGGGAAGCCACTGTTTATGTTAGTGAGACAGCACAGCATTAAGCTGCCATAAGCAGGGAGGGGCCTTTATTCAGGAAACTTCAGCCTTTATTCAGTAATAAAACAAAGAAATAAGATTTATTAACGTGACATCTCCCACTGAACCTCTGCAGAGTAGATATTTACAGGAAATTGTAAAAGTGAATCCTGGTATTCACTTTTCTTCAGAAATTCACTACTGAAAATAAACACCCTAATGGCTTTATCCTTGGTAGAAAACATTTTTAAATAAGTAGAGTCTTGAATTTATAAGGCTTTATTTTTTAATCATTTGGTACGCTAGACACACTGATATTTATCAGGGGTTTATCTGCTAAAAGCACTGTAGGTTTTAAAGTAATCTAATTCAGACCATCCTTCTTTAATAAACCTAAAGGCTAAGGAGAGACATTAAAAAAGCCTGTGCCTGAATTGATTCAATCTTTGCAGGTTAGTCTAACCTGGCTAGGCTAAATCACTTTGTAACTGTTCAGACATCCCCCCTAGACTGAAAAAATGCTGGCAAATGCCTGCAGTGGCTCTGGCTAGAAGCTGGAGGGTGCTAGAACAGCCCACCCTCTCTTTCACAGGGCTGAGCTGAGGTGTGTGTGGCCAGGCCCTGGAAGGATGCTGTGATTAGGAAGCCACCCCCCCACTTCCCCCTTGATAACAGAGCATTTATCAGATCTCTTATCAGCATTTAGCACCCCATCAGAAAACAATGCCTTGCTCATTAGTTCAAGCTCTTCTTAAACAGCTTTTTTCAAAGGAAGGAATGGAGGGATATTACCAGCTGAGCTGTTGATTAGCTCTGAAAAACCCTAAGCCTGTCCTATCTGCCTTACACAGCATTAGCTAGCATACCACATGCTGGCTATGGTCCATGCTGTGGGAGAGAGGAGGAAGGGATCTCTGCTTAAGCAGTGAGTGGTGAGAGGGGGGCAGGGGGAGGGGTGCATAGGGAAGCCAGCAGACCCTACAGTGCCTGTAAATCTGTGCCAGAGCTACAGCCAGGGAGCAGAGGGAGGAGCTAGTCCTTCTGTGGAGCAGAGAGCCCCGCCCAGCCCAGAGAGCATGCTGGGATGCTGGGGGAGTCTGATTTAACTTAACCCAGCAAGGGTTTGGAACAGACATTGCATAAACTGGTTTGACCAAATCAGCTAAGTCTGATACTACATTCAGCCAGGTTTATCTCAAACTGGTTTCAGCTATTTTCAAACGGGTTAATGTGCACTGAATGTCTGTTCTGTTACAGGTTTAAACCAGTTTCTGATCACTTAAATTGGTTTATGTGTAATGTCTGTCCCTAGCCAAAGGGCCTCAGAGAAGAAAACATCACTCTTGAGCCTTTGTAGTATAACTCTCTTTTCTTTGTTTAAGAATTCAAGAGAGGTTTGGTATGAAAAGCAGACCTGCCGAAGGAATGAGATCTGCAGATGAAATTCTCTGTTGACCAGGAGGCAAGCATACAGGTTTATGTGGTACTCTAAGGCCCTTCCTTCACATTCAAATTCAAGCTAGATAGAAACCAGCTATAGAGCTTTTTCACATTTTCAAGCACTAACTTTATAGTTGGTTGGCTATTTTTATAGCTGGAGAGTCATTTTTTATTGTGTGATAATTACTTCACATATGTAGCTGGTCTGAATTTATTGCATGATTAACCAGTTAATTGTGTTGTCATCATGTTCTCATGTCCTGTCTGAGATAGTTTATGACAGGTGTTTAGAAGAAGTCACAGATTCATTGGGTTCTGACAGGGCAGAAAAATGAGTGCTTCTGCTATGGCCATTAATTGCATAGTATATGTAATGTGTAGCAGGGGCCTAAGGGCTGAACTGGGATTTCAGTGACACTTAGGCTTGATGTGGGATTTCACTTTACCTCAATTCTATCTCAGAGAAAATTCTTCCAAGGGAATTATGGTATAGCCTTGTTGTGAGGTAGACATCTTCTCATAGAGTCTAGATTCACTTCTGTTTGAACTGAATCCTCCCTGCACCTGAGAGAGAGACTCACCCTAGGGCAGGACAGGCAGCACTTCCACTCTCTGTGAAGATCTTTTTAAGGATGCCATTGAGTACTGTGCAATATTAGTGCTGTTAGGTTACACCTATCAACCTAAGATGAGCCCAGAAATTTCTGGGAATGGGAGATGCCGGTTAATCAAATAATCTGGTTGATCAAATGTGCACCATCTGGTGCACTCCCCGGCATCAGTGTGCCAGGGGACAGGGAGGGGGGCCCCACACAGGTTGCTTTGCCCTGTGCAGGCTGCTTTACCCTGGGCAGTGGGCCGAGGAAGTGGCAAAGAAAAACTCAGCTTGCAGTGGCAAAATGGGAAGTCCCCCGGAAGTGGTACTTCCGGTTTCGCTTTTGCTGCATCCCTCAGATGCCAGTTAATAGAGTTTTACGGCTAATGAAGTGCCAGTTAACACAGCTTTTGCTGTATTTGGTGAGGTACATAAGTAATACTGTTCTTTCCAGGTGAAAAAATTCTGAATTAAAATGTAATAAAAATACTTTAATTAGAAAAACAATCTGTGTTTTTATGATGACTTCATTGAAGATAAGATAAAAACGTACAACTTTCCTTGGGATCCTTAAGCTGCGTATCTATTCATTTTATTTTTTTTAATTAAGTTACCAGTTTGCACTGAGAGATTAATGGATCTTCTCATCTGCCCTAAACTATTCATAGACTAAAGTAGGCCAGGTTCTTTTATTGGCATCAAACAGGATAAAATGGGACTAGGAACATGCTCTTACCTCTTGCCAGTCTGCAGGGTACCAGGATGGTGGACAGTCAAAACGATTGCAGGCTTGTACTAGGCTGGGCTTGGGTTTATGGCACAGCTCATCTGCCAAAATCACTGTCTCATTTGTGTCTCTTGAGAGTAGGTGAGAACAGAAGACATCTCGAGTCTGCAATCCAACTCCACAGGTGAGACTACAGGTGCTCCATTTTCCAATCTCCCATCTGAGAAGAGATCAGGAAAAGATCCTTGAACATATAATGAAAACAATGTGACCAATCACTCATTCCAACAACAGATGGAGTAGGGAATCGATAATGGCACCCAGAAGCTTCACTTTCAGATCAGTTAGAATTAATTTGCTCATCTTTTCCCCCAGCACCCTGATGCCTGAATTTGGGAAGCTAAGGAAAACCACTGACTGGTTATTGTTATTTTGTATTTAAAACTCAAATCAAATTCAAATCCCTAAACATCCTGCTGTATCAGGGAAAAATATATACCTTGTAACTCAAGGTTATTGCTAGCTTCAGTACTGACAAATGTGCTGCAAGACTGAAAATGCTCACATAGATTGATTCCTTCCTGAAAGGGCAGAAAAGAATCGTCAAGTAACCATTTCATCAGGGACTGATGCCAGTGTAAACCCTATGATGGCTCCTTGGGGAAGATTTTCTAGAAGGGCATCCTGCTGTGGTTCTCTTGAGTGTTTTTTTGTCACTGGGAGAGTAGTGGATGCCAGGGCCTCAATGAATTCCTGTAGGGTTGTGGCAAGCTCTCTCCCAGTCACTGGCTGGATGCCTACGGCTAAGCCATACTCTTCCTTACCTATGTGGCCTCTGGATCATCAGTCACAGTAGGTGCCAATATAAACCTAGGTTGAATTTAGCCTTTAAAAATAATGTGAATTTCATCACATTGGAAACAAAGCCTTCTGGGGACTGGGGGCCCAACTGTCTTTCTCTGAATTAGTTCAGAGAACTGAGATCACTGAAAACATGTTCTAACATTGAAAACGATATACAGATCCCAGTTTAGGCAGCTGACCCCATTCCTCATACGCCAACGAAAGCCAGCAGCAGCCTTAAGAGATGCAAACACACACGTGCACACATAGGGTGTGTACTGACATTACTTCTGTTGCCATTTAAAGGGCTTTATTGCCGTGACTTAACAGAAGTGAATGAGTTGACAGCACTTTAAAAATGGGTACCATGTTTTAAATTAAAGCTTGTTAAATGAGGTATTAAATTTGAAGTATGGTATTTTACATCACTTTAGCAACCTATAGCACTTTAAATAACTTCTGTGCACTGGTCAAATTTTTGACCAGTGGAGAAGCCCCAGGAGGCTTCAGAGTGCCCCCCCCCACCCCCGCTTCCTAGCCTGGAAAGTATAGGGAGGCTCAGAGTGCCCTCCATTCCAAAACACTGCACTTCTGTCATGCTTAAGGGCACTGTAACTTTATAGTGCTATAAAAAGTGTTCTAAACCAGGGGTTTTCAACCCTTTTGGATCAGTGTACCCCCGGCGGCTGGACACAGAGCAGTGTACCCCCAGCAGCTGGATGCAGGGTGGGGGGATGGCATGTGGCCAAATGCAAAATGGGGGGTGGAAGCAGCATGGGATGGTGCATGGCAGTGCACCCACGCGTATCCCCTAGGGCCTTCTCAAGTACCTCTGGGGGTATGCGTACCCCTGGTTGACAACCCCTGCTCTAAATTACAGCACTGTAAAACATGCATGGAGCACTTCTGTACACATCCCTAAACATTAAAAATGAATCTTATATGAAGGCCAGAGCCCCAAAACAATATGGCTAGACTTGAACTCCCCTACATAAAAATAGAACACATCAGCTGTGTCTAGACAAGCAGGGGCATGCAGTTTGTGGCACTACAAATCTCTTTGTAGTACCACAAACTTCATGCATGGAAAGTTAAGGTGTACCCTACACTGCAAATTTGGGATAAAGGAAGAAGGAAGGCTAAGAAATGGGGCAGCAAAAATGACTAAAAGCTGTTAGAAGGCAGGAGAGAAAAGGGCCACTTAGGTTCACAGACTGAGATCAGTAGGCAAATAGAAATGGTAGGAGCTCCATTACAGTATACACATTTATAATAAAATAGAACCCTGCATCAAGAAATATACTAGCAAGAACAGTCTTGCTTAGGCACTGAGCTAGTACAGATAAAGTAGCAGATCTTCTCTCCCTCTAACCCCAGTGATAAAATGGGGGTTTATATTTGTTCTCTCTTAATTACTTCCAGATCCAATTGGTTCAGCTTGTTGGCACAGATCTTTTCCTCGCTAAATGATAGGGCTGAACATTCAGCCTGAAATGTAAAAGCCACACTGTGCTGTTTCTGGACCACACTTGTAAATCAGCCTCCGTCTGTTTATACCAGCTGAGGGTGGTGATCATCATCATCATAAGAAAGATCCTACAGGTTGAATTTAGACGAGCATTTGTCAGTGAAATCCAGGCCACTATTTCTAACTAGTTTGACTCTGCATTGCTGGTGACAATAGTAAGAATTTCTTTAATCCAGGATAACAAAGAACACATATTGCATACTGAATAAGTAGGTGCCATTGTCATTTTCCTTACCATAATACTTTAAGGTCCAGTGAGTCTGATAAATGCACCGCTGTGGAAGAAGACTGGTATCTGGCAGCCAGTTAAGCTAATTCAAAGTGCACTTCTCTTATGAATGACCTTGGGGGAGAGGTCTTAAAAGCAGATTTTAATATAAAATTAGAATTAATGTGGATATCAGCTACCCTCTGTGTTTGCCACAACTTAGACTAAGATATTTGAGTTGGGTGCTGAAAGGAAGGCATTTTCCTCTTTAGGGATGTATTTTGATACAGGGCTCATTATATTAGTTGCCAAAGTTTCTTTTCTTCAAGTGTGGGTAATAGCTGTTGCCTCCAGCAACTCATTGTTTGTTATTGGTATAAATGCACAATGTTTCTGTTGGCAGTTCACATCTAAGTAGCTAGTATGGAACAAGAACTCTTCCTAACTCTTGGCTTCTACAGGAGAGGGTGCCTGTTTATTTTCAGAAGAAAAATGTCATTTTTTCAATAATAAGAAAAGACCTGCCTTTGCAGAATTTCGATTTTGGGGTTACAGGTTTGCTCTATTGCCCTATCTGTAGCATTTATGTGCTCACAATCCTCTCCATCTGCTTGATGTGGGAGGTTCCTAGAGGAGCAGCTCAGGAAATATGGGGTCAAATTCATTCTTTCCTTGTTTTTTTTTTAAACATCCCTAGCTTTTATACAGTTTCAGTTAGAGCAGATCTTGGTCCTTAGTTGGGATGCCTGAGTAACCACAAGAAGGTGAAGAAGTGATATGGAAAGTCAGTAGGTTTTATGACCCAAAAGCTTATGCTTTATATATACATATATCTACTTTGGTTAGTTTATAACAGCACGCATTGAGGCCGGGGCCAGGGCTGGGGGTGGGAAGGCAGCAGCTGTTTGCAGCCCTCTGGCTGCAGCTGGCTGCAGCTCTGGGTAGCTGCTGCCAGCTGGGAGCCCAGGCTGCTCCCAGCTGAGAGGCTACAAGTCCTGCTGGGAGCAGCCTGGGCTCTGTGGCTATCAGCAGCTACCCAGAGCCTGGGCTGGCTGCAGCCAGGAGGCTACAAATAGCAGTTGCCTCCCTGCCCCAGCCCCACCCCAATGGGCACAGTGCCGGCACCTGCTGCCTTCACAGAGCCTGGGGCTGCGAGACGGCTGGGGCCAGGGCCAGGGCCAGGGCCAGGGCTAGGGCCAGGGCAGGAGGGCAGCAGCTGTTTGTAGCCTTCCAGCTGCAGCTGGCCCAGGCTCTGGGTAGCTGCTGATAGCCACAGTGTAGTGCTTCTGCGTGGCCCCTCTTTGCGCTGCCACTCCAGGTTGCACACACTGTGCTCCAGAGGGCCCAGGGGAGGATAGCTGGGCTGGGAGCACAGCATGTGTGATCCAGAGCAGCAGCGCACAGAGGGGCCACACAGGGAAGCTGCCTGCTGCTGCAAGCTCCACACTGCCTGGGTCACACTTCCCTTGTGTGCAGGGGAGCAGCGTGGCCACCATGCAGGGTTGTGCCCCTTGCTGCTGCCCCCGCCTGCAGGGGAAGTGTGGTCAGGGCAGCAGGGAGCTCAGAGCAGGCAGCTTTCTGTGACCCCCGCTGTGCCATGCTGCATCAGGTTCTAACGCTGCTCTGGAGAAGCAGCGGTGAGGGCAGCACACCGATCAGCTTGATCACCAATCAAGCATTGCCAATATCTGCTGCCTGCCCGGGTTGGGGCTGGGGCTGGGGCCAGGGCAGAGAGGCAACAGATGCCTGCAGCTGGCTCAGGTTCTGGGTAGTTGCTATAGCCACAGAGCCCAGGCTGGGGGGCAGGGGCTTTGGGTGGGGGGAAGGGGGCAGCAGGGTTGGGGGGCAAGGGGCACAAGCAGGGCATCCTGCCCTGTACCCCCTGCCCTTGTTTTGTTTTTCTGGCCTGCCGGCATTCTGGCACCTTCCAAGGTAGACATTGTGGGGGTTTTTGGCACTCCAGCCAAAAAATGTTGCCTACCCCTGGTCTATAAGGTACAAATCTACCCTGTTTTCCAATGAATAGTTGACAGCAAAGATCATGGACAGCATCACAGAACAGAATTAGCTCTATGTAGGTGGAGCTGGTGTACCACCTAGTACTAAGATTGCCTGATACTTCCCATTTTAAGACTGTTTTTTCAGCTGCTTATAACTTTGCCAAAACTTAATAATATTCATTTCATATAGTGTTTTTCTTTTTGTAGTATTTTTCTATTAAGACTTAAAATCCTGTTTTTTGCTCAGGACCCCTGTCTTTTTCATTCCAGAGGAAGAATCAGGGTTGTGTAAGACCCCTGTTTCATGTGTTGCAAGACTTAGAAGGTATGTAATGGAAGTGGCATAGGCTTGCAAGAAGGGAAATGCTGATCTCTTGGTTAAGGCAACTAAATACTGCCCTGGAAAAATTGATTCTGTCCCAGACTAGCATGTGAGACCAAACAAGCCAAACTTTTCTTAGGTGGTGACTAAGCGTGCATTCCTTAATTTTTGGGCTGTTGGCTCAAAAACCCTGGGGCCCTATCTGCATTAGCACTGAAAATGAATATCTGCAACTGAAACCAATGGAAACAGTGCTTTGAATGCAGATAGTGTACAGTGCTGTGTGTGCTGAAAAATAGGTGACGGGTTGGCTCAGATTGGACACACCAAAATTAGTGGGTAATTTTGATTTCACTGTTTGATTCCTCTTTTATACAATGGGGTAAATGCCTACTCATTTCACAGGGGTTCTATGAAAATAAAATGCTGTTTATGATGCATCCATTTAAGCCCTATAAGGCAATTAAGAATTCAGTATTCAGAGAAGGGTTTGAAGAGTGTGCAGTAAATAAAGGGCTGAGGACATACATTGAACAATAAAGAGATAAGTAAATATTGCATGAACATTAGGCCTGTGTGAAGCTGCTAGTATTCGCTTTGAATTTGGATTTAGCCGATTAGGGGGACAGCGATTCAATTTGGTGATTCAAATCACTGTCCTGATTCAATTCACCCGAATCAGCCAGTCCAGGCCCATCCCCTGCCCCAACTCCCAGCACTTGGGGAAAAAAAATCCCCAGCTCAGCAGGTGCTGCCGGGTAGGGGGCAATCTCCGCTGCCTCATGCTGTGTGGGGGGCTATGCATGAGCCCCCACCCCCCCCCCTGCTCCCCCAGCCCCCT